>NC_051311.1:16207759-16510789 GCF_015220235.1 Choloepus didactylus
AATGGAAGTTGATTTCCTTAACTGAATAGTCCAGGGAAGTTCGAGTTAGCGGTGGTGGTAGGGGACTCTTCTCTACATTGTCTTCCCTGAATTCTGGCCTTTGGAGGCTTGCCATCTTATCAGTGTGGGTTTCTGGGTCACCATGGGCATAGACATCCAGCTATCAAAAGAGAAAAGGGCATGGAGGACCAAATATGAGTCATTTTCATTGACTTGGCCTGGAAGTGAAGCACATCATTTTCTCTCACCTTTCATTACCATATTTAAGTGCAGGAGGGACTTAGAAATGTCGATTAGCGAAGTTCCTAAGAAGAAAAGAAAATGAGTTTGGTGAATGTCTAGAAGTCTTTTTCACAAGGGCTAAAGGCAAAGCCGCTAATCTCTGTATATAAAGAAACCTGAAGTAGGTTGAAATTCAGGGATAAAACCTTGTTTCTAGGTTTATGTTACAGGAGAAATATGTTACCTTCCCAAAAGGCAGTGTACTAATAAAATCACACTTTCTAGGCCACTGATCTAACATTTTTGATCACACACCATGATAAACATATTTTGAGCATATAGTCTCAATATGTGTTTAAAAATTTATAAAAGATAAAAATTCTTTTATAAATTATATAAATTTTAATGTATTATGTACATTATAAACCATGCAAAAAGAGTATTTAAAAGGATTAATAATTGCATAATAAATAATTTAAAACTAATTTTTATTTCCTAAATGCTTTAAACCCTAGGGTTCTCTAGGGAAACAGAACCAGCAAGAGATATCTGTAAATATAAGATTTTACAAAAGTGTCTCACGCAACTGTGGGGATGCACAAATCCAAATTCTGTAGGGCAGGATGCATGAGTCCAAATTCCATAGGGCAGGCGGTGAACTGGCAACTCTGAAGAAGGTGTTCGACGAACTCCTCAAGAGATGCTGGCTTGTCAAAGAAGTGAAGGTTCTCTCTTAAGAGTCTTCAACTGGTTGGATTAAATCCAGCTGATGGAATTCTCTCATTGCAGAAGACACGCCCTTTGTTGATTTAATCAGTCACAGGTGCAGTCAATTGACTGATGATTTAATAAACCAGCCTTCTGGTTTATTAACTAGCCACAAATGTCTTTGCAGTAATGGTTAGGACAGTGCTTGCTTGACCAGACACCTGGACACCATCACGAAGCCAAGTTGACACATGAACCTAACCGTCATACCCACTTTACTCTCATTTAGAAATACAAATAATAGTTTTGGTTTTCTCTGTGACCCAAGGTATAGAAGATAGTACAAGTTCCTCTTTTATAATGACTCTGACATGTCAAAATATGATAATGTCTCACTGAGACCTTAACCTTACAAAATTGCCATATTAAAAAAATGGCTTTGGATATTTTTCTAAATGATTTAATGTAAATATTTTTAAATTTTTAAAAAATTTTAATGCAAATATTTTATCTGTGTATTTAGTGTATTTAAACTTAATATTATCTTTATCACAGATCTCAGTCATCCGACATGGAAGTGCAAGTGAACAAAGGTAAATTAAAAAAATATATATCCTATCTTCTTCTAATCTTTATTAGTTTACATACCTAAGTGGTGAAAATACCTTATCTAAATTTTGTATCATAAAACTCCTTGATTTATATCTTTGCTTATTTCTATTTTATCTTTGAAACTAATTTTAAATAGAAAATGTTTGAAATGTTAGAATTTTTGAAAGATACAAGAGTTTGGATGCAGTCAAAAATCAAAATTTTTTTGACACCAACTTAAAGACCAGATATGACGTAGAAACCCACTTATTATTTTCTTATAGAAACAATTATATTTCCAGATAGGGAGGAATTGACCCTTATTAAAATTAAGTTAAATATCATCATTAAGAGGCATGACTTAGATACGTAAAACAACTCACTTAAAAAAAAGTCAATTTTGCCTTTTATTTCTGCTTAATCATCTTATACATATGCATATAAATAGTTGAGTTGCTTGATTCATTCAATTAAATTTTTTAGTGTTCAATAGTGAGTGAGTCTGATTACCATATTATGATTAATTCACAAACCTGTTCTCAAACCAGTCAAGAAACTGTAAAACTTAGCCAGATATATTTGTGGGGCAGCAATTCCTGTCAGCAAGACATTGTTATACAATGAAAATAAATGGTATGGATGTTTCATTTCAGTCAGTGATCTTAATTATTGAGAATTCAAATTCAGTGTACTCTTATTCTTTAATTATACAGGGCTTAATAAATAAATTTTTGACTTTGTTTACCACATTGAAAAAAAGGAAATTACCTAGAAGTATGCATGTCTGTGCTTCATTCCGATTTTTAATATTTCTAAATTATAGGCCCAGATGAATTAGAAAGAATTAGATGACAAGTATAATGATTAATGGCCAGAATTTTTGAAAAAGTCCATTTTAAAGGTCCATAGTGATTTTTAATATATCAACATCTCAAGGGAAAATTAGATTGATTTAATTACTTATTGCTTTACAAACTTATTACAGGTAGATTTTTTGTCATTTATTCATTTACATTATAAATATGAATATTGGAGAAGATATAAGAAAGAAAAATTATCTTCAACTTAAATGGAAACAATCATCTACTGTGTAGAAATAGAAACAAAGCTGATATTCATCTTCCTGGTGAGGTTAGGGTAGAGCATGGCACACTGTTGTAGATTATAGTCTTTCTGTGGAAATATGTTCAAGTGCAGGCTCTAAAACCTGTGGAAGAGAAAGTCAATAATTTATCACCCAAGGAATCTCAAGTGTTAACTTTTGATAAAGTTGTTTTGATATTGAATATTTAGTTGCTGTTGGTTAATATGATAGACTCTTTAGACTCTTGGTGAATCTCAAAAAGTAGAAATATTGGCTTAAAAAAAGTATTTTAAAAAGATTCTCTAGTCTCTATGAAGCCATAGTAAGGTAATCTTGGTTACTTTCCATGAACCTTCAGAAAAATCCTGGAGTGAGTTTGATAATATTACAGTGAGTTACTGCCCCTGTTAACCCCGCTTCTCCTTGCCTTTTAAGTCACAGTTGGGAGTAATAATGGAAAGGGATAGAATGGGAAAAGGTTGAATGAGAAAGAGCAACTGAAAGATAGGGAATATAGGACTTAAGGAGCAGGAAAATCATGGTGAAAATCAATTCCCCTTAAATGGCTTTTTCCTATAAACGTTGATAGATATAATGTTTACTTTCCCTAACTTCAGGAGGAAGATTATTTCAATTCAATTTAGTTCAAATGAGGAAACATGGACTGAATGTTCATCTGTGCAAGGCTCTCTGCTAGATATTATGGGAGGATACAAGGATAACAAATAAATGTTGACATTTTAGGAAGGCAGACAAGACGTACAAAAATAAGTACAGTATAATGCAGAAGATGCATTCTATACAAAGTTAAGAAGCTGCATCAAAAAGGAGGGAAAGTTATTTCTGGCTGCATTGGGAATTACATAGCATTTGATTTAAGAAAGATAGATGGGTTGGATCTGCACAATGGGCTAAGGGAAAGGCTATTCATTTTGTTAGAGTCTAGGCTGAGGAGAACAATGGGAGCTATGACATGAGAAAGGTTTTATCAACTCCACAGATTTTTAAAATAATTGTCCTTAACAACTTAAGGCTGAATATTGCTAAATATGATTTTAAAAACTTCAAATTATTAAGTGCAATGGCACAATATTATTCATCAACCTTCATTTTGGGTTACTTCTTAGATCCTAATAGAATTTCTGAAATACTTTGGAAAAGTCTCCCAAACCTTCAGAGAGTGAGTGGATTTGAGCGAAGTAAGGACACCCCACCTGAACAGACTCTGGTATTGCCTACAATAAAGTACAACTTTTTTTGCGCTTTAAGACATCGAGCTATTTATTTGGTTGAGGGAATGAATTAGTGGCAAATATTTAATTAATCACAAATAGATCTTAATAACTTAGTGTTTCATAGCATATGCATTGTTTGCTTTTCTTAAATGTTTTACATCATTGAAACTCACGTCTTTTAGAAATGAAAGTGTAAACTATTTCTTGGTGTTTTAAGAGTTGCACATCCAGCATATTCTTTCAAAATCCTGTTTTTTGGTCTTCGGTTCCCAATAATACTTAGGTTTTTAAATCACAAAAATGTCTTTATGAAAGAGAAGTATTAATATTTGTTCATGTTTTCTCTATGGATTAGATGATTAGTTATTAAATTTACTTGTTCGTTCATTTAGTAAACTCATTCATTCAACAGATGTTTTTATCAGCTTCATAAGCCAGGTACTCTTTTGGGCACTGGGGTTTTATTGCTAACACTGATAAGGTCTCTTTTCCAGAACTTACATTAGAGTGGAAAAGATAGGCTATAAACAAGTTAAAGTAAATGAACATGATAATTTTAGACAGTAATAGGTGAAGATAATAAAGTTCCCTAACTAACGGAGAGTTACAGGGAAGGATAATTTAAATTGGGTAGTCCAGGAAGGTATTATCTATTAAGAAAAGAGATTATCTGATTATATAATAAAAAAGCTAATAAAATATTTTGTCTATTTCCATTTTTTATCAGAATAAATTTCTATAAATGAAAAATTACCTTATTAAAAATTCTAGAGGAGATTTTGTAATTTCCTCAGTAAACTGTTGAGCAGGGGTGTACTGCTAGTGATCCAAAGAGTAGGCACAAGGTAGGTTTTATAGAGGAAACCTACAAACTAAGAAGCAGGAGAGGGCACATATCCCCTGAGCTATCATTATCCTATAGAGAGTTGTGCTTGGACTGAGCACAACCAGATTCACCATGGAAAGTGCTCCAGGGAGGGACTCCCTCCTCACATAGTCCTTTACAAAATTACAGGGGAATTGGGAGGAGATAGAGAACACTTAGCCATTTAACAGTGAGCACTTTCTGTTTGGAGGAATGGCTTTGTTAGAAAAAGGGCACACCTGGAGGGACTAGACACTTTGTATACCAACTTTTCTGATATCAGTGAGAGACTTTGCTGTTTTTCTATTGAACAGATCTGGGGCTTCCATTTAAAATTAGTTGCTTTGAAACAGATGTTTTGAAGGATCAACAGATTAGAATGTGATGCCACCAGTATTTAAAAAGGACAGTCCTTTGTAGTTGGGGGCTTTAGGGCCAATAATTTTGCCTTTAAATGATATAGGATATTTCTTTTTGGTGCTTTCCAAATAAACCACTAACCCCAATTAATTTGAATGGTGGGGCCACTGGATTATGTTTTCATTTAAGCCTATCTTGCAGTGCTTCCCCAGTGTTGACCACTATCCAAATGTCGCCAATTAACACAATGTCTGGATATTGCTAATAGTTCATTTCATTCTGGAGATTGTCCTGTCCATTAAAAATGTATGATAGGAATTCAAATATTCCCAAGAAAAGATAATAAACATATACTACATGACTTGCCAAGTCCTCGGCTGCATACATGTATTAGTAGTGGCAGCAATTTATTCAATAACTGGTGTAATGCCAAAGGCTGGGGTTTACAGTTGGGTTTTTTTTTGTTGTTGTTGTTATTGTTGTTTAACCTTTAATAGTCCAGTATGAGGTGCCCAGTGGTTTTCTTTTCAACCAGACAATTAGGATTGCATGGCATCCCTGTGTGCATTGGATTTTCTTTGAGGACAGTAAGTTATTTTATCCTCCCACTATATGCAATATTATTGAATGACCTTGGTAGTTCGGACAACTATTTATCATGTATTTGGCCAACCAGTTATGAACAGGATGGTTTTCCAACCAGCATGTTTGTGCACTTGTTCTTGGTTTAATAATCCAGAACTTCCATATCAATTATGAAATCCAAGAGAGAAACAGCAAGCTCAGTATAATATAAAGTATAAAAATAGTAGCCTTATATGTCAGTGATTCCCAAGACAACACACATAGCTATGAGGACTCACAAGACTTGGCATATAGTCATTATCATGGCTATAACTTATTCTAGCCAAAACACACAAAGCAAGTCAACAAAAGGAAAGGCACAGGGCAAAATCCAGAGGAAACCAGGCACAAATGTCCAGGAGTCCTTTCCCAGTGGAGTCACACAGGATGCCCTTAATTCCTCTGGTAATAAATTATGACAACATGTGAAATATAGTCTCCAAGGAAGCTCATTAGAGACTCAGTGCCTAGAGTTTTTTTTTAAAATTAAGTTTTATTGAAATATATTCACATACCATATAATCATCCATGATATACAATCAACTGTTCACAGTACGATCATATAGTTATGCATTCATATTTCTGAACATTTTCCTTGTACCAGAAAAAATGAAAATAAGAATAAAAAATAAAAGTAAAAAAAAACACCCCAAACAACCCCCATCCCACCCTGTTTGTCATTTAGTTTTTATCCCCATTTTTCTACTCATCCATCCATACACTAGATAAAGGGAGTGTGATCCACAAGGTTTTCACAATCACACTGTCACCGCTTGTAATCTAAATTATTATATAATTGTCTTCAGGAGTCCAGACTACTGGGTTGGAGTTTGGTAGTTTCAGGTATTTACTTCTAGCTATTCCAATACATTAAAACCTAAGAGGTGTTATCTATACAGTGCATAAGAATGTCCACCAGAGTGATCTCTCGACTCCATTTGAAATCTCTCAGCCACTGAAACTATTTTGTCTCATTTTGCATCCCCCTTTTGGTCAAGAAGATTTTCTCAATCCCATGATGCCGGGTCCAGATTCATCCCCGGGAGTCATATCCTGCATTGCCAGGGAGATTTACACCCCTGGGAGTTGGGTCCCACGTAGAGGGGAGGGCAGTGAGTTCACCTACTGAGGTGGCTCAGTTAGAGAGAGAGAAGGCCACATCTGAGCAACAAAGAGGTACTCAGGAAGAGTCTTAAGCACAATTATTTGCAAGTTTAGCCTCTCCTTTGCATTAACGAGCTTCATAAGGGCAAGTCCCACGGTCGAGGGTTTGGCACATCAAACCGCCAGTCCCAATGTTTGTGATGACATCAATACCACTCCAGGTGAGGAAGTCCAACATTTCTGCACCTTCCCCCAGCTGTGGGGTGGGGGAGGGAGACTGTAAATATATTTTTTATTCTCTGCCCAAATTACTTTGGGATGTGTCACTATTTCACTCTAACCTATACTAACCTACCGTATCTCACTTCCTATTCAAAGTTCCATGTAATTGTGGTGTTTGAACAAACTGACTGTAGGGTTATACTGTTTAGAAAATATAGATCCTGCGCCAAATAGACATCTCTTCCCTTGGTCTCACATGGAAGTTGAAGTTTTAAAACACAGTCAGTTTCGACCTTTACCCTTTGAGTGCCTAGAGTTTTTACTGGGGGCTGGTAATGTAGACACCCTCTGCTTAGCACCTACCAAAATTCCAGACTCCCAGAAGGAAAGCAGGTGTTTCGTATAAATCACATTGTTTGAGCAAAAAGTTTAAGCATGATGGGACACTCTTAGTTCTGAGAATGTTGGGAACCCTCCCTAAATCTAAGTTCCAGACACCAGCAAGGGCTCATTTTGAAAGGAGGACTTTCTAAGGATAGCAGTCTCAGGACTGCTATGCTAACTTTTGTATAGTCTACCCCCTTGGCCCTTGGCCAAAGCATCTTTACAGCAAAAATTATTATCGGTAGGACTCCATGCTCCAGGTGAGACCAACCTGCATTCTTAAAAAAAAATCACATTATCTATAAAGGTCTATCTGAGCCAAGAGTCTTCCTCAGTTTTCTTTATTGTCCTTTTTTTACCTGGCCTCAGGCATCACTTTGGGCACAGTACAACTCTGATCGCTAAGTTGAAGCTGATCCTGAATCCTTGCAGGGCTGAGGGAGTGTCATCACAGTCAGGGTACACCAAAGGCACTGGATATCCTTGAAAAAAGGCACCTCATGCAACACATATGTCAGTCAAGCAGTACAGATAAACAGGGCCCCCAGGGCAGCCTCTTACCTTGGGCCCCCTCACATAGGGTTCCCAGTCCAGGACTGATTTAGTTCAGTCCTGGGTTTCAGAAGGATTACCTGAAGGCAGCCTGTTCCAAATGGTTTGGCTTGTCAGTGACACCAGTTCATCTGTCTGACAAGTGCAGATGACACCTGAAGGGGTTCTGAGCCGACAGGAGGTGGGGCCACCCATGCTGCTTTATAGTCAGTGCTGTTACCTGTGATGGCAAGCTGATTGATCAGCAATCAGTTTAAATTCACACTCTCGACAGCTTGTAAAGGCAGCACTGGGAATTTCACAGGGAGGGGCCCGGTTCCAGGAAGAGTTCTGAAGAGTTCTGAAGGAAAAAGACTACGACTGCCCGCATCCTGCCCTGTGTCTCCCAAGGTGCCAGCCTTTTGATTTTTCTCAGTTGGTACAAAGTTAATCACTGTGTCCTATTCAGAATCAAAATGACCTTTTTTCCTAAATCATATTTTTACCCAGACCTTTCTTCTGGGAGGGTTGTATGCAAGAAGGACAAAACATTTTCATAGGAAAACATTTTTGTACAACTTAACCAAAAGGGCACGTCATGTTCTGGAATTGGTCAGGACAAAATCCTGAATATTCAAAAATTTCAAAATGGTTTCATATAGCTTCCCACCCCTTTCACTTATCATTTATCCTGTGAGCAACATAGGAAAGATGGATCCCTTTCTGAGGACTGCTGTGTTTAAGAATCAAACTGCCTTACTAAGGTGTGTGCCACAGGAGAAGGGAGTGGCAAATAGAGTCAAACTGTCAGTATATTGTGGCAAACTGCAACTAATTGGAAAGCTGAACCCAGTAATAAACAGGAGTAAGACATCCCCAACAGGGGGTCTAGAATCCCATCTATCAGGAGTAGGCAGAGGGGTCACAGTTTCTGTGATGTGTCCCCCTCCCTGCAACTTGCAGCTTTTAACCAGGATCACAAGTTAGGAATGGCAATCTCTATATCAGAAATATAGAGTCAGCTAGCAACTCAATTTCAGGTGGTCCCATCAGAGAACCATCTGTGCGCATTTGTATGTGACAAGATGGGTCAACCTGCATCTGTGAGGTTTTTTGCAGTTCAGGGCCCCACAGAATCTGGCAATGGTCCCAGATTCTGAGTTCTGTTCATTTAACCTGTGCCCACAAAAGACAATGTTAGGTTTTAGCTTAGAGTTAGGTCCAGGCAATTAGGATATGTGCATTCAGGATTCAGAAAAAGCCAGACCGAGATGTTATAAGAACAGAGACCTGTTTCAATCCAAGTGTTGAACAATCTTTCCTGAGCCCTTTTTGTTTTGTCAGTCTTAGAGCCCAAATTGACCCTCTCAAAAATATGCTAATCAAGCCAGAAAATCACCATCTTCTAAGGATCAGACACCTGATTTTACAAGAGCTCATGAGCAACCAAGAACTGCCTTTTGAAACTCGAAAAAGTATAATTCCATGGAGAGATTGCCTCTCTTTACCATGTTGTCTCCCTTTTTCTAGAGGCTCCCATAGACAAAAATCATCAAGTTCAGAGACTTGTTCTGTTTTCAATATTCAAAGAATTTAAATTCTGAGCTGTTCACTAAAGAAAGCAAGAAATTTGTGTCCCATTTTTCTTTGAAGCTTTCCTTGATTGGCATGATCTCCCTAGCTTTTATGAATTAAAGCATGTAACATTTTATGTCAACTTTTTATCATATGTCCAGATGCAATAGCCACAAAATATAAAGCCATCTAAAGAAATTCCCCCATTTTTTTCTCATTGCAATTTTATTCTTGAAGTAAATTTAGCAGTTACAGCATTGACATTACAGCTACAGGGAGATCCCAGCTGGAATGCAAGGGGATAGAGGAGAGAACACTTGCAAGTGCACCCTTTACTGCCCCCATTTTTTTTCATCTGGCTTATCTAAACTTTGCTTCTGAAATTGATTTAACATTTTTTCCCTCCCACCTGGAAGAGACAACGACTATACTAATTTTTATCATCTTTGGCCTATCCAAAGCTCACCTCTGGGATTTTTAGGCCCTTTCTCCTCCCACCTGGAGAAGAGGACAAAAACCAAAGGCATCAGCCAGGCTGCAGTTTTTCCTCCTCAATTGACCCAGTACCACCAAAAGCAGGTCTGGGATCCAGCAAGCCAGTTCCAGAGGCAACTTTTACCTCTCACAACAGACAGCAGATCAGCCACTGTTTTATACCACAGATGACTCCAAATCTACCCAAGATTGGTAATGCTTCATGCCTTCATTATTCCTTATTACTTTTTATATTTCAGTAAATCAGGGTCATTCTGGTGAAGCCCGATTCTAATGCCATCTGTGTCAGGATTCCCAGGACCACCTCCAGGTTTGCCTGGTATAAGGCCTCCAGTGGGATTATTTCCCACCTCAGTGGTGGCTTGATCAAATTCTTGTTGTTTTCCAAAGATATGATATCTAGATGAGTCATATACTCATAACAGGTTTTATTGAGAGAAACCTACAAGCAGAGTAGAAGCAGAGCAATTGATACCCAAAGCTCTTACTTTACATAAAGTAATATTGGGCTAGAACAGCTGGATGGACAGTGGAAAGTGATCTAGAGGAGGTATCCTCTCTACATACTAGTTTATATATTTATAGAGAAGTTGGAAGGAGGGCAGGGAACAAATAGATGATTCTGGAACTATGAAGCTTTCTGATCGAAGGTAAATGGACTTAGAAAAAGAGAGCATCTGGAGGTGTTCGCGTTCCAGTATTGCAGGTATCACTGAAAGATCTTGAGTCTCTGCCAAGCCACCAAATGAGGAAGTGGAGATATCCACCAGGACCATTCAGGAGAAGCATGTTTATTACCTTTGTTAATCAGTTGTTTGTCTAGTGTTGAATTAGTTTGCCTTTTCCATGTAATTTCCTTATATTTTAGTTTAAGTTCGATGTCTAATTATTTCAATAACAACGTTGTTTAATCAAGCTAGATGCAGGTAGTCAACATTTTAAAAGTAAGAATTATTTAAACATTTGCGAACTATTTCTGTGTAATCTATTATCCTTATTTTTTTAATCTTCATTTTATTGAGATATATTCACATACCACTCAGTCATACAAAACAAATCGTACATTCAATTGTTCACAGTACCATTACATAGTTGTACATTCATCACCTAAATCAATCCCTGACACCTTCATTAGCACACACACAAAAATAACAAGAATAATAATTAAAATGAAAACAATTAAAGTAAAAAAGAACTGGGTACCTTTGTCTGTTTGTTTCCTTCCCCTATTTTTCTACTCATCCATCGATAAACTAGACAAAGTGGAGTGTGGTCCTTATGGCTTTCCCAATCCCATTGTCACCCCTCATAAGCTACATTTTTATACAATTGTCTTCGAGATTCATGGGTTCTGGGTTGTAGTTTGATAGTTTCAGGTATCCACCACCAGCTACCCCAATTCTTTAGAACCTAAAAAGGGTTGTCTAAATTGTGCATAAGAGTGCCCAACAGAGTGACCTCTCAGCTCCTTTTGGAATCTCTCTGCCACTGAGGCTTATTTCATTTCCTTTCTCGTCCCCTTTTTGGTCAAGAAGATGTTTCCGTCCCACGATGCCAGGTCTACATTCCTCCCTGGGAGTCATATTCCACGTTGCCAGGGAAATTCACTCCCTTGGGTGTCTGATCCCACGTAGGGGGGAGGGCAGTGATTTCACCTTTCAAGTTGGCTTAGCTAGAGAGAGAGGGCCACATCTGAGCAACAAAGAGGCATTCAGGAGGAGACTCTTAGGCACAAATATAGGGAGGCCTAGCCTCTCCTTTACAGCAACCGTCTTCCCGAGGGTAAAACCTATGGTAGAGGGCTCAACCCATCAAACCACCAGTCCCCTATGTCTGTGGTTATGTTAGCAACCATCGAGGTGGGGTAGGTGAATACCCCTGCATTCTCCACAGGCTCCTCAAGGGGGCACTACATATTTTTTTTCCCATTTTTTTTTAACTTTTTTTTTTCTTTTATAAATCAACTGTATGGAAAAAAAAAAAAAACAAAACAACTATAAAAGAACATTTCAAAGAGACCATAACAAGGGAGTAAGAAAAAGACAACTAACCTAAGATAACTGCTTTACTTCCAACCTGTTCCTGCTTTACCCCAAGAAAGTTACATAATATAGCAACATTTCTGTGAACTTGTTCCTACTATATCCATCAGAAATTAACAGACCATAGTCATTCCTGGGCATCCCCAGAACGTTAAATAGCTTATCTGTTCTTGGATTATTGTTCCCCCTTTCTTAATTGCTCTCTATCGCTAGTTCCCCTACATTCTACATTATAAACCATTTGTTTTACATTTTTCAAAGTTCACATTAGTGGTAGCATGTATTTCTCTTTTTGTGCCTGGCTTTACTCAGCATTATGTCCTCAAGGTTCATCCATGTTGTCATATGTTTCACGAGATCGTTCCTTCTTTCTGCCGTGTAGTATTCCATCGTGTGTATATACCACATTTTATTTATCCACTCATCTGTTGAAGGACATTTGGGTTGTTTCCATCTCTTGGCAATTGTGAATAATGCTGCTATGAACATTGGCGTGCAGATATCTGTTCGTGTCATTGCTTTCCGATCTTCCGGGTACATACCAAGAAGTGCAATCGCTGGATCGAATGGTAACTCTATATCTAGTTTTCTAAGGAACTGCCAGACTGACTTCCAGAGTGGCTGAACCATTATACAGTCCCACCAACAATGAATAAGAGTTCCGATTTCTCCACATCCTCTCCAGCATTTGTAGTTTCCTGTTTGTTTAATGGCAGCCACTCTAATCGGTGTGAGATGGTATCTCATTGTGGTCTTAATTTGCATCTCTCTAATAGCTAGTGAAGCTGAACATTTTTTCATGTGTTTCTTGGCCATTTGTATTTCCTCTTCAGAGAACTGTCTTTTCATATCTTTTGCCCATTTTATAATTGGGCTGTCTGTACTATTGACATTGAGTTGTAGGATTTCTTTATATATGCAAGATATCAGTCTTTTGTCAGATACATGGTTTCCAAAAATTTTTTCCCATTGAGTTGGCTGCCTCTTTACCTTTTTGAGAAATTCCTTTGAGGTGCAGAAACTTCTAAGCTTGAGAAGTTCCCATTTATCTATTTTTTCTTTCGTTGCTTGTGCTTTGGGTGTAAAGTCTAGGAAGTGGCTGCCTAATACAAGGTCTTGAAGATGTTTTCCTACATTATCTTCTAGGAGTTTTATGGTACTTTCTTTTATATTGAGATCTTTGGTCCATTTTGAGTTAATTTTTGTGTAGGGGGTGAGGTAGGGGTCCTCTTTCATTCTTTTGGATATGGATATCCAACTCTCCCAGCCCCATTTGTTGAAAAGACCATTATGACTCAGTTCAGTGACTTTGGGGGCCTTATCAAAGATCAGTCAGCCATAGATCTGAGGGTCTATCTCTGGATTCTCAATTTGATTCCATTGATCTATATGTCTATCTTTGTGCCAGTACCATGCTGTTTTGACAACTGTGGCTTTATAATAAGCTTCAAAGTCAGGGAGTGTAAGTCCTCCCACTTCGTTTTTCTTTTTTAGAGTGTCTTTAGCAATTCGAGGCATCTTCCCTTTCCAAATAAATTTGATAACTAGCTTTTCCAAGTCTGCAAAGTAGGTTGTTGGAATTTTGATTGGGATTGCATTGAATCTGTAGATGAGTTTGGGTAGAATTGACATCTTAATGACATTTAGCCTTCCTATCCTTGAACAAGGAATATTTTTCCATCTTTTAAGGTCCCCTTCTATTTCTTTTAGTAGAGTTACGTAGTTTTCTTTGTATAGGTCTTTTATGTCTTTGGTTAAGTTTATTCCTAGGTACTTGATTTGTTTAGTTGCTATTGAAAATGGTATCTTTTTCTTGAGTATCTCTTCAGTTTGTTCATTTCTAGCATATAGAAACATTACTGACTTATGTGCATTAATCTTGTATCCCGCTACTTTGCTAAATTTGTTGATTAGCTCTAGTAGATGTATCGTCGATTTCTCAGGGTTTTCCAGATATAAGATCATATCATCTGCAAACAATGACAGTTTTACTTCTTCTTTTCCAATTTGGATGCCTTTTATTTCTTTGTCTTGCCGGATTGCCCTGGCTAGCACTTCCAGCACAATGTTGAATAACAGTGGTGACAGCGGGCATCCTTGTCTTGTTCCTGATCTTAGAGGGAAGGCTTTCAGTCTCTCACCATTGAGTACTATGCTGGCTGTGGGTTTTTCATATATGTTCTTTATCATATTGAGGAAGTTTCCTTCAATTCCTACCTTTTGAAGTGTTTTTATCAAAAACAGATGTTGGATTTTGTCAAATGCTTTTTCAGCATCTATTGAGATGATCATTTGATTTTTCCCTTTCGAGTTTTTAATGTGTTGTAATACATTGATTGTTTTTCTTATGTTGAACCATCCTTGCATGCCTGGAATGAACCCCACTTGGTCATGGTGTATGATTTTTTTAATGTGTCTTTGGATTCGATTTGCAAGTATTTTGTTGAGGATTTTTGCATCTATATTCATTAGAGAGATTGGCCGGTAGTTTTCCTTTTTTGTAGCATCTTTGCCTGGTTTTGGTATTAGATTGATGTTAGCTTCATAAAATGAGTTAGGTAGTGTTCCATTTTCTTCAATGTTTTGAAAGAGTTTGAGTAAGATTGGTGTCAGTTCTTTCTGGAAAGTTTGGTAGAATTCCCCTGTGAAGCCATCTGGCCCTGGGCATTTATTTGTGGGAAGATTTTTGATGACTGATTGGATCTCTTTGCTTGTGATGGGTTGATTGAGGTCTTCTGTTTCTTCTCTGGTCAGTCTAGGTTGTTCATATGTTTCCAGGAAATTGTCCATTTCCTCTACATTATCCAGTTTGTTGCCATACAGTTGTTCATAGTATCCTCTTATAATTTTTTTAATTTCTTCAGGATCTGCAGTTATGTCACCTTTTTCATTCATTATTTTGTTTATATGGGTCTTCTCTCGTTTTGATTTTGTCAGCCTAGCTAGGGGCTTGTCAATGTTGTTGATCTTCTCAAAGAACCAACTTTTGGTGATATTTATCCTCTATTGTTTTTTTGTTCTCTATGTCATTTATTTCTGCTTTAATCCTTGTTATTTCTTTTCTTCTACTTGGTTTAGGATTGGTTTGCTGTTCATTTTCTAGCTTCTTCAGTTGATCCATTAGTTCTTTGATTTTGGCTCTTTCTTCCTTTTTAATATATGCGTTTAGTGCTATAAATTTCCCCCTCAGCACTGCTTTTGTTGCATCCCATATGTTTTGGTATGTTGTGTTCTCATTTTCATTCATCTCTATATATTTAGCAATTTCTCTTGCTATTTCTTCTTTAACCCACTGATTGTTTAGGAGTGTGTTGTTTAACCTCCAGGTATTTGTGAATTTTCTAAGTCTCTGATGGTTATTGACTTCTAATTGTATTCCATTGTGGTCAGAGAATGTGCTTTGAATAATTTCAATCTTTTTAAATTTATTGAGGCTTGTTTTATGTCCTAACATATGATCTATTCTGGAGAAAGTTCCGTGAGCACTAGAGAACTATGTGTATCCTGGTGATTTTGGATGTAATGTTCTGTATATGTCTGTTAAATCTAATTCATTTATCAGATTGTTTAGGTTTTCAATTTCCTTATTGGTCCTCTGTCTGGTTGATCTATCTATAGGAGAGAGTGATGTGTTGAAGTCTCCCACAATTATTGTGGAAACCTCAATTGCTTCCTTTAGTTTTGCCAGTGTTTCTCTCATGTATTTTGTGGCACCTTGATTGGGTGCATAGACATTTATGATTGTTATTTTTTCTTGTTGAATTGCCCCTTTTATTAGTATGTAGTGGCCTTCTTTGTCTCTCAAAACATCCCTGCATTTAAAGTCTATTTTATCTGAGATTAATATTGCTACACCTGCTTTCTTTTGGCTGTAGCTTGCATGAAATATTTTTTTCCATCCTTTCACTTTCAGTTTCTTTGTGTCCCTGTGTCTAAGATGAGTCTCTTGTATGCAACATATTGATGGTTCATTTTTTTTGATCCATTCTGCGAATCTATATCTTTTAATTGGGGAGTTTAATCCATTTACATTCAACGTTATAACCGTGAAGGCATTTCTTGAATCAGCCATCTTATCCTTTGGTTTATGTTTGTCATATATATTTTTCCCCTCTCTCTATTAATATCCTTTATTGTACCCATACCGAATCTCTTTAGTACTGAACCTTTCTCCAAGTCTCTCTGTCCTTTCTTTGTTTCTCTGTCTGCAGGGCTCCCTTTAGTATCTCCAGTAGGGCAGGTCTCTTGGTAGAAAATTCTCCCAGCATTTGTTTTTCTGTGAAAAATTTAAGCTCTCCCTCAAATTTGAAAGAGAGCTTTGCTGGATAAAGAATTCTTGGTTGGAAATTTTTCTCTCTCAGAATTTTAAATATATCATGCCACTGCCTTCTTGCTTCCATGGTGGCTGCTGAGTAGTCACTACTTAGTCTTATGCTGTTTCCTTTGTATGTGGTGAATTGCTTTTCTCTTGCTGCTTTCAGAACTTGCTCCTTCTCTTCCGTGTTTGACAGTGTGATCAGAATATGTCTCGGGGTGTGTTTATTTGGATTTATTCTATTTGGAGTTCGCTGAGCATTTATGATTTGTGTATTTATGTTGTTTAGAAGGTTTGGGAAGTTTTCCCCAACAATTTCTTTGAATACTCTTCCTAAACCTTTACCCTTTTCTTCCCCTTCTGGAACACCAATGAGTCTTATATTCGGACGTTTTATATTATCTATCATATCCCTGAGGTCCATTTCGATTTTTTCAATTTTTTTCCCCGTTCTTTCTTTTATGCTTTCATTTTCCATTCTGTCATCTTCCAGGTCACTGATTCGTTGTTCAACTTCCTCTAGTCTTGTACTATGAGTGTCCAGAATCTTTTTAATTTGGTCAACAGTTTCTTTAATTTCCATAAGATCATCCATTTTTTTATTTAGTCTTCCAATGTCTTCTTTATGCTCTTCTAGGGTCTTCTTGATATCCTTTGTGTCCCATACTATGGTCTCATTGTTCATCTTTAGTTCTTTGAGTAGCTGCTCTAGGTGCTGTGTCTCTTCTGATCTTTTGATTTGGGTGTTTGGGCTTGGGCTCTCCATATCGTCTGGTTGTTTCATATGCTTTATAATTTTCTGTTGTTTTTGGCTTCTTGGCATTTGCTGAACTTGATAGGGTTCTTTTAGGATTTGTAGACCAATTGAAGTCCTTATCTCTAATTTAGCAGATCTACAGCTTCGTGGAGTACACTTTCTCTAACTAGCCAGCAGGTGGCGTCCACGAGCCACCTGTTCTCCACAAGCCAGTTCTCCCCTGCTTTGCCTTTGTGGTGAGTGGGGGAGTGAGTCTTGTGGGGTCCAATTGCTGTACCAAGCTTGCGTGTGTAGTTGGTGTTGCCCGCGCTGTATATGGGGCGTGTTTCTGGGCAGTCAGGGAGGGGGTTGGCTCTAACAATCAAATCTCCCTGGTGATCCTGGAGTTTTGAAGCTGCTGCAATAGTCTAATCCGTCAGTTCAGTCCTGCTACAGTTTGTCTCTGCCACTGACCCACAAGTCCTTGGTATTGGAGTATGGCTCCTGAGACTTGCAAGTGGGTCCCTCTTCCAGGCCGTGCACCCCCTGGTCCTCTGTTGAGGGATGACTGTGCTATGTCACAGGTGAGTGCCGTCCCCCCAGGGTGGTTCTGGGCTCCTGGGCTGTGTAGGGAGGCTCCCAGTCTGCTGAACTGATGGCTGAATGGGGCTTTGTTAATTCACACTGCTCTACCTTCCCAACTCTGGGACAATCAGCTGAGGTTGCAGGGAAGGCTAATGTCCACGCCCAGTTTTGTGGTGTGTGCCTGTTATTTGAAGCACTTCCGTCACACTGGGTTGTCTGGGGCAGCTCTGGGCTATGGGGCTGGCGATGGGCAGGAGTGTTTCCTGTCCACCAGGATGATGGCTGTGAGCGGACACCCCCCTTTTCTTGGGAAGTTGTGGTGTTTAGTGAATTTTCTCAGCCACTGGATTATTGCCTTTTGTCTCAGAGCTCTCTTAGTTCTGCTCTTGTCTTGACCTGCCCAAATTGCAAGTCTTTGAAGCTTTCTGTATTGGGCTTCTTAGAGTAATTGTTTTAGAAAATGAAAAAAGGATTAAAAAAAAAAAAAAAGGGCCCTCCTCACAGATCTAATGGGTTATTGAAATGCTAAGAGACAAAGCAATTAGGGCCATTAAGGAAAGCTCCACAGGGCAGAGAGATCAGCTTTTCTTCGGGATTTGCATATAAGCCTCAGGGCCTGAGCTCTGCCCTTCCCCTTTCTATGTTCACCAGAACTCCAAAAATCCTCCGCTTTTATTTTGGAATTTTTTGTGCTGTTTTTTTTCTATGCCTGTCTCCTCTCTGCTGGGTTGGCTGCTCTCAGATTCTCTGGTGTCTGGTCTCAGTCTATCTGTGGTTGGAGTTTGGATCAGTAGAATGAGTTTCCGATAACAGCTGCCACTGCAGTTCTCCCTTCTCCTACCTGGAGCTGACAGCCCCTCCTCCCACGGGACTGAGCCTGGCAGGGAGGGGCGTGGGTCCCCTGGCTGCAAAAACGTACAGATTTCGCTGATCTCAGCAGTTCCACGTTTTCATGAGTATTGCATGAAGTATGCCCAAAGTCAGATTGCTCTGTGGTGTCCAGTCCACGCAGTTCCTGGCTTTCTACCTACTTTACTGGAGGAGTAACTAAAATATACAGCTCACCAGTCCGCCATCTTCTAGCCTTATTTTATATAGGTAGAATATTTCCGAGTATGTTAACCTCTCATTTTTTCCAGACTCTTAATCATCTTGAACTTTTACTGAACCTTTTCCAATTATTTGTTTCCTTTTAGTTGAGGATACTAAAACTAGTCACTATCAAGAATTTGAATAATGTTAATTGTAATTTTTAAAAAATATTGAAATATTTATGACAAATTTTGACTTTTTTTCAATTCACTATATTGAAAATTTCCTTTAATTTTTAGAATAATTTTGTATTGTACTACATTGCACACTTTGAGACCTAGATATTTCTTTGTTTTTCTTGTATATACAAATGCAGTATATATCTTGTATTATTTCGGATACGAATGACAAATCCATTTTCCTCTATGTTTGCACTGATAATTAAAGTTTCAGTGTATATATCAATAATTTCAAGAGAGTTTTGTCTGTTCATTTGTTTTTTGAGGAGGGAGGGAATGGATTGGACATGTGTTGACAGTTTAGAAAATGGATGGAATGAATGAAAGTTCCTGAAAAATAAGGTTTGAAAAAAAGGTTAAAAACAGGGTTTAACCTTTAAAAAGGTTATAATTGAGGAGTTATCCAATGATAATTTTCTGTTTTGCCAGGGTGATATGATGTATCAAAAAGGATTATGAGGTGACCATTACGATATGCAAAACAGACTGTTCCCTTATACATCTATTTGCTTAGTGGAAAATGATGCAATACTTAGTCATGAGAATTAAATGCTTTTACAAGCAGGAGTTTTATTGTCTGTATCACTTCAGTGATAATGGAAGATTGTCATGTAGAGTGATAGCATTCTTGTATCTAAGCTATTAAAATACATGGTCATAATTGTACTATAACATTGTGATATTTAAATATAAAGTGATAATGGGAAAGAATCTTAATCTAATGTGGACAAGGAATCATAAATTTAGCAATGCTTGCAAACTGTATTTAGCAAGTTATTTTTGATAATTTACCAAATAATGGGGATGGGAAATGACTTGCTTTATTATTATTTTCTGTGTGAGTATAGGCTATATTCCATAGCTTTTCTGTTCTTTTAAATTACCAAGTCTTTGGAGTTGTGCCTGTCCCCACTTGGTGATATCACTTTGGCTGATGGGAATTTGAATACAATGCTGCTTTCATATCTTTTTAGTATTTTTCATCCCTATTATCCACCCTCCCTCCAATCCTGAAGAAGTATCATTGTTACACAGTAGTCCTTTACAGTTACAAGAGACAATAGAATCAGGAAATGCTTGAATGTGAGAGCATGGTTATAAATGAACTGTCACATTAAGTATTTAGGGAATTGCTCTTGAGATTGCTACATATTTGTTCTATTGTTAGAAAGGGTTATTTGCCTGTGTAGAATCAAGTGATTAATGATGTCCCTTAGTAGGCATTCCAAAATCTTTAAAAATACTTTATCTTATCTTATAGCTTTGAGGTAGTACTGGTGGGTGGTTTGTGTATAACTCTAGGTATGCTTCTAAAAAAGATCAATTTATTTTATTTGAACTATTTTTATGCTTCATTTGCCTAGCAACAAGAGTCCTCTAGGGTATGTAATAAAAAATGGTCTCCAGGATAGTGTTGGGCTTTGTTTCAGAACTAGTCATCTTAAATTCAAGTGCCTAATAAAACTATTAAATCATGTTTGAAGATGAGATGCCATCCTTAACAATTTAGCAGAGGTGGCCACCTATCTATTCTTCGTACTTTAATCTTGGAAATCCTTTCATAATGCCACTGCAAAGTTCTGTTTGTCATAAGTTATGTGTCTTTTTAACCATCAACTACCGTTATACTTTTATTTTCAGGATTGACCCCCTCTTCCCCCATTTTTTAAATCCAAACCCTGGAGTTTGAAATTCATTCTAAACTAACAAATGTAGGATGAGCGGCAATAGTTACATTAAAAAGTTTTGCCTCTGTGAGACCAAAAATTCACATAATTTGAGGCACTTTCCAACAAAACTTTAGGCAAATGATATTCATTGAATTAATAGCTATTTAAAATGAAGACCCATCAAACCCTGTGGCATTTGATAGGGCTATAAAAGCTTTTATTGAATTCTTATGTAGAACATAGGTAGTCTGACCATTTAAATTATCGTCTAAACTGGGATGCTGGGACAAGTATAAACTAGGACTATGCAGGCAAACCATGATATATGGTCACCCTCATCCTGGAACCCTGAAAGCTGATCCTGTGCCACTAGTGTGGAGAATAAATACCTCTTACCTTGAAGAAACTAACTCAAAGCTTAGGAATTGACTCAAGTGGAACACATTGATCTTTTAATGTCAGATCGTCTCTGGAAAGATTTTTATTTTTATTTTCCTTCTGAAATGAAATTGTGGAAAAATAACTTCAGAATAATTGGACTAAAGGGCAACCTCCAAGCCTTTCTGTGCTTGACTTTGGCTGAGAATATCCTTTTTCTATGGCCTGTTTTAACCTTGAATAACTATTGTGTCAGAATAGTTGAAATGACTTAATTCTGTGAATTGTGCACTTTAAATCCCAGAAAATATATTACTATTTCAACTTGATATTATATAAATTTATATTAGTTTAATAGTTGTATTACCATTAATTAATGAATAATTATAATATTTAATATTCTTATAGATTATGAAAATGATTCTTCAGTTGCAAATAAAAAATTTTCTTTACATAATCTAATATGAGATGTTTTGTAATTCTAAAGCTCAGAGAAGAAAAGATCTAGCCCTGCTATTTCAGATCTTTCACAGATCCTCAAGTCTCAAGATGAATCAACTTTTTCAGAGAGTTCAAATGAAGTTTCATCTGGTGAAAACCTGTCTGGTACATCTTCATCAGAGACCCATGATAGATCATTTACAACAATATCACCCAGCAAAGAAACTCAAGAGTCACTGTCTGTGGGAACTTTGTCTCAAGAGAATGAAACAGTGACAGCATCACTCATTTCACTAACTGATCTTACTAGAAGAAAATTGACAGACAGTGACACCCCAAAGGTATGATACAGTCTAATAATTTGAAAGCTGTTTATTTTGAATTGATGAACTTAATATTTTGAATAAATGTTATTAAAACTCATCACTATTTTCTTATTTCAAGGAAAAAAGTTTGATTTTTAACACATTTTTATATTTAGGATGCTTAAAGTAATATTTGAAAATCAAAGTAATATTTTAACTTATAAAAATATAATCGGTATTGACAAAGATGATGTGGCCTAGATTACAGTTTTAATGATAAATTAAAAGGTACCCAATTCCTGACTGAGACAAGGTAACTTTTCATAGTTTTCATTTCAAGCTCGTCTAAAAAAATTATTTTTTTGGACCATAAGGTAATTGTAAAACCATAGTCATTTTGAAATAATTGTACATAGCTTTTAAAAAGATCTGGAAAAATGATTAAGAATCATTTTTGTTAAAAGACATATTTAATTAAGAAATTATTAAGGCAAAAAGTTCTGGAAAAAGAGAAAAAGGCTATACGTGCATGACATTTATCCACAATACATTTTTATCGTAAAAGTTATTAAAGTGGACTAAAGTATCATTCCATAAACCATTTGAGTTTGTCTAAAGCTTGAAGCAGACCCACAATATAAATCTAAGCGGGAATCATAATTGATAATTACTAATACTTGGTTTATTTGGCGCTCTTTATGAGACAGAATCACAATATTGCTTGGGCGTCCTCCACATTATTCAGTGTCTTCAAATGTCTCTCAGATCAATTTTTTGTTCTCATTTTGTGATAAATTCAGGAAATAATGAAAGATAAAATGTTTCTGCAATGACATTATAGATAAGAGTGAAAAGCAAACCCTCTCTCTAAAAGAATGTAATTAAATAGCATTCCAACCGAGATAAAAGGAAGTCAGAGGGCAGTGGGTAGCAAACAAAACTGGTTAAAATAAAACTGAAATCAAATCCCAATTTTGTGAGAGTATATTAATTAATCATGCCTTATTTTACCATATTTAACATGCACCAGGCAAGTCAGATCTCTTCACTTTCATAATAGTTATGATAATTAGTTTGTGGGTCCAGTAAAGGCAGTTATTAGCAATAATCAGTTTCTATTTATGTAGCTGTCATAATGTGGTGAGACTATCTCAGGTTTATGCTGTTCCTTAGATGTAGTTAATCTGAAAATGGTTAATGTGACCCTGAGAGTATTGATTGTGTGTTTAAGATTCTTTTACTCTATAAAAGATAGAAAAATTAATTTGTGTAGTTTTAAGATAAATAATTTGTAATTACTTATTACAACTTTTGTTATAAAGGCTAATGTTTCAGAAGAGAAATTACAAAGTAAGACTGAAAAACAAACTTACCAAGAAGCAAGAGAATTACAAGGTAACATGTTTTCCTGTTTTGCAAGATAAAAATGTGAATGACTGCTAGTTCCCATAATATAATTATAAATAAATGAGTAGAGAATATTATTAGATATACAGATGGTATGTTAGGTAGTCAGATAGTATAGAAATATATTGACAATTATGTAAAAATTTATGCTATTTGGTGAGTTAACATATTACTCAGAAATTTTTTTTCAAGTAATGACTTTGTCAAAGGGATGTGATAGCTGCGCCTCAACCAAATAGCAGGATTTGGCATTATGAATTATGGGTTTAATATTGTATCAAAAATTCATCTGGATATAGTTGAAAGGAAGATGATTTCTGGTATGAATAATTCATTTAATATTTAAGTTAGGTTCTTTAGATGTTTGATGTCTATCATGTTTAAAAACAAGGATAAATTTGTAATTCCTTTACAACATATGTAGCTTTTATATCCAACCCATATTTTATTGCATTGGCCTCAACTTTTAAAATAAAATTAAATAGTTGTGATGTGAGTTACAGTAGCATCACTCTTCTATTGTGCTTTGAAACAGGAGTGCTTCTATTATTTCACCTATGATGGTTGGTTATCTGTGATAAATAGTTTTTATCATGGTCAGGAAATTTCCTTTTATTCAGTTTTTTGGGATTTTCAATTAGCAGTTGAGTTTAATCAATTGACTTTGGACATCTATTGAGGTAATCAAATTACTTTCTTCCTTTGTTATAATCATGTAATGATTTTCTTAATGGAATGAATAAGCCATCTTTCATTTACATATAAAGCATTTTAATGTGTCATTGAATTTTTCTTTGATGTTAATTTTTCCACCCATGCTGTATTTTTATTGTTTTTGCCTAATATAACTTTTTTTCTTTTTCAAATTCTGCTCTGCCACTTATAAGTGGTGTTAACTTTGGCAAGTTACTTAAACTCTGTGCCTCAGATTCCTCATCTGAAAATGGGGAAGATGTAATAAGGACATATAATTTAAGTAAGTGAACATAGGAAAAGTGGTTAGAACAGTGTTTGCCATATTAACCATTAATATCATCATTAATATTTCTTGGTAAATTTGTTTTAGATAGGTTGTAAATAGCAAAATATTTGAAGTTTTAAAAAACCCAATTTGAATAAACTTGTCTTTCAGTATGGTAATTTAATCTTTTAAAATTTAGAGTCGAAACTGATAAATGTAGTATTTCCTCTATTATAAACAAGAACTGGGAATATTACTTCTGTTTCATATTATTCACAGTAGTAAATAAATTCTCAGTTTAGGTCTAAAGTTGTCTCCTGTATCTGTGTATCCCTCCTCTCCACTCCCTCTGAAGCACATAAACAAACACTTTTTTTTTTAACTTTTTTTCCTCCCTGCTGTAGATGTTGTAAGGTTTGTTCTCCCAATCACATATGTGTTCCTGCAGTGCCAATTCTTTCTTTATTGCTTTCAAGGTGGCTTTTAATTCTGCTTTTGCTCTTTAGGTTTCCTTGCGTTGTTTTCTATTTTGGTGATCTTTCTGTACATTACCGATTTTAACTCATATTGGTATTTTTTAAATGGTTTTCTATACCTGTTTTATGGCATGACAATATTATCTTCTACTCAATTGACATTTCCTGGAGTTTACACATTAAGGTCATTTTAGAGGTATAATTTCCTTCTTCCTTCACCGTAATTTCCCTGATTTTATAATATTTTTTCCCACAAACTTCTTATAGGATATTTTCTTCCAGTATTCTTCCATAATTCTAGTACTAGATTGTCAGTCTTAATTTGGTGTTTTTGTAAGTGCTTATTTAATCTTCCTAAGTATTTTAGTGGAAAATATGGAGTGACACTATCATATTCTATTGGTTTTATATTTATTTCTTAACTCTTTGCTACCAGCCTCACCTGACTGAGCCATTCTGTCCTGTGTTTAGCAGTGTCTGATTGAAGTTTAGCTTCTTTTAAGAGGGTGTCTTAGGAGGTACATGGTAGGGAGGGAATTTTCTCACTATGTGATCTAACCAGAGGTTGACAGTCACCGTTAATACTTTCAGCAGTGCAGCTTAACTTAAGCAGGCCATGGTGTCCTTTCTCAAGATCATAAATGTAGTCTGCAGAATTCTGAGATAATACCATAGAGCACAGAAGCACTTGGGCTGAGTTTAAGGATGACATTGGGAGGCTAGATAAATAGTTGAATCTAGTCCCAGGTCCAATCTATTCTGAAATTTTCCTGTGATTAGGTAACCATAAGTTCTAATTTTCTTGGGACAGTGCTGGCTTATTCCTGTGTTTCTGGTGTAATTATTAATATTAGCCCTTTTATCCTCAAAAGTATCAACTTTTCATTGATAAATTATATGGTCAACTTACTTTAAGGGACTTTATTTCTGATTTTCTCCCCTTACACTCCTGATATTATCCAGATTGTATAGAAGCATGCATAAATGAGATGAAGTACTTCCTCACCTCACTGCTTCCATTCCCATACGTTATAGACACTGCTATCCTATTCTCACCCCACATGGAAATCTTCTGTTTTCAAAGATTATCTAATTACTTGATTTTTTTTTTGTAATTAAAGAAGTTTTAGGTTTACAGAAAAATCATGCATAAATTACAGAGTTTCCCCATATACCACCCAATTATTAAGACCTGTCATTGGTGTGGTATATTTGTTACAATTCATGAAAGAACATTATAATAATTGTACTATTAACTATAGTCCATCATTTTACAACTGGCTTCACTATTTGTGTTTTATATTCTTATTTTTTAATTCAATTTTATTAAGATATATTCATATTCCATACAATCATCCAAAATGTAAATCAATTGTTCACAGTACCATCATATAGTTGTGCATTCATCACCCCAATCTATTTTTTGAACATTTTCGTTGTACCAGAAAAAATGAAAATAAGAATAAAAAATAAAGGTAAAGAAGAACACCCAAAACAACCCCCCTCCCACCCTATTTTTCATTTAGTTTTTTGTCCCCATTTTTCTACTCATTCATCCATACACTGGATAAAGGGAGTGTGATCCATAAGGCTTTCACAATCACACTGTCACCTCTTGTAAGCTACATTGCTATACAATCGTCTTTAAGAGTCAGGGCTACTGGGTTGCAGTTTGATAGTTTCAGGTATTTACTTTTAGCTATTCCAATGCATTAAAAACTAAAAAGGTTTATCTATATAGTGCATAAGAATGCCCACCAGAGTGACCTCTCAACTCCATTTGGAATCTCTGAGCCACTGAAACTTTATTTCGTTTCACTTCGCATCTCCTTTTTGGTCAAGAAGATGTTCTCAATCCCACAGTGTCAGGTCCAGATTCATCCCTGGGAGTCATATCCCAGGTTGCCAAGGAGATTTACATCCCTGGGAGTCAGATCCCACGTAGGGGGGAGGGCAGTGAGTTCACCGCTGAGTTGGCTTAGCCAGGGAGAGAGAGGGCCACATCTGAGCAACAAAGAGGTACTCAGTGGGAGACTTTTAGGCATGATTATAAGGAGGTTTAGCCTCTCCTTTGCAGTGACAAGCTTCATAAGGGCAAGTCCCATGATAGAGGGCTTGGCACATCAAACCGCCAGTCCTCTATGTTTGTGAGAACATCAGCCACAATCCAGGTGAGGAGGCCCAACACCTCTGCATTTTCCTCAGCTCCTCAGGGAGGCCCTGCCTATATATTTTTATTCTTTGTCCACATTACTTTGGGATGTGTCACTATTTCACACTAACCTATGGAAATCTACCAGGTCTCACTTCCTATTAAAACTTCCATGTAATTATGGTATTTGAACAAACTGTATGAGTTAAATTGTTTAGGAAATATGGATCTTGCACCAGCTAAACATCTCTTCCCTTGGCCTCACATGGAATTGAAGTTTTAAAAATGCAGTCAGTATTGTCCTTTACGCTTCGGCCTGATTTTCCCTAGTCCTAACCACATCTGCTTTATTCATATCTCTAGTTGAAATCTGGATTCTTTTTCAGCTTTTTTAACAGTTCTATATGTTCTAATACTGACACTCATTTCTGCCGAGTTCTAGCTCTGAGTTTCAGGTGTCACACAGATACCCAAATGTCCAGGGATCAACCAGGTTATACACAAAGGGATCAGCATGTCAGAATCTGAAGGTAGCCATTACAGTTCAGGAATAGATGCGACTGCTGTAAGAGT
Source organism: Choloepus didactylus (assembly GCF_015220235.1). NCBI lineage: Eukaryota > Metazoa > Chordata > Mammalia > Pilosa > Megalonychidae > Choloepus > Choloepus didactylus. The sequence goes on from NC_051311.1 coordinate 16,235,072, forward strand.
TTACAATCTAGGGACTGTTACAATAAGCATTCCCCTGATAAGCTGTGCTCTAAGGTTCAATTCTGCGTTTACACATTGTAGTTAGTCAATATTGATGAGGCATTATAGTGTTTGCTTTTGTTTCTGGTGTAGTTCACTCAAAATACTGTCTACAGGTTCCATTCACCTCCTTGCTTGTCTCACAGCTTCACTACTTGCAGTAGCTTAATATTCCATTGTATGCACACACAACAGTTCACCATTGTGTTCCCCAGTTGATGTACCCTTAGGCCACCCCCACCTGTTGCAAATCATGTGTACTCTCTCCATAAACACAATTATGCAAATGTACATTCATGTCCCAAGTAAATGCCCCCTAATGAGGTTGCAGGACCTTATGGCACCAACATACTTCACTTTGTGTGGAACCACCCCACTGTCCTCCAGAAAGGCTATATAGCATTCTGCCTCCCAACCAACAGTAAATATGTACATCACTCTCTCCATGTTTTCTCCAGCACTTTTATCCCTGTTTATATTTTTCCATATAATTTTATAGAGCCGTATTCACATACCATATAATTATCCATAGTATACAATCTGTTGTTCATGGTATCATCATACAGTTGTGCATTTATCACCATAGTCAGCACTTGAACATATTGAGTACTATGAAAAAAATTTTTTTCAATGAATAATAAAAAAGACAGTAAAAAGCATACAATACAATAGTAGGGTCAGACAACAACTCCACTACCAAGAATCCCATATCCATCCCTTATATTCCCCTTTCATACTGATTTAGCTTTGGTATGTTGCCTTTGTTACATTTAATGGAGGCATATTACAATATTACTGTTGACCATAGACTCCAGTTTGCTTTGATTATATTTTTTCCCCACTACATCCCCTTTCCAACACTCTGCATGGTTGACATTCATCTGTTCTCCCACATGCAAGAACAGATTTATATTTCTACATTTAGTCACAATCATTGACCACTCCAGTTTTTGCTAAGTTAAACAATCTCACTCTTTATATTCAATCTTTACCTCAGGTGTCATACATGCTTTTATACCACCTCTTTCAGATTTACTCATGGACATCTTTGTTCAGTGTATTTACAATATTGTGCTACCATCACACAGTATTATGCTATCTGTTTCTGGGTCTATACAATCAAGCCTGCTGAACATTCTGTAGTCCTTCAGCATCAAATGCCTGATCTCTACCCTCTTTCTATCTCCTGGTAGCCTGTGTTATCAGCTTTTAACTCTCAATGTTTGCCCATTAATGTTAGTTCATATTAGTGAGACCATATAGTATTTGTCCTCGAGGTGTGTACTAATTTCTCTCATAATTTCTTCCTTTATCCACTGGTTTTCTAAGAGTGTGTTGTTTATTCTCCATATATTTGTGAATTTTACAGTATTCTGCCTGTAATTTATTTCCAACTTCATTCTGTTATGATCTGAGAAAGTGTTTTTTATGATGTCAATATTTTTAAATTTGTTGAGACTTGCTTTGTGATCCAACATGTGATCTATCCTAGAGAATGTTCCATGAGCACTTGAGAAAAATGTGTATCCTGCTGTTGTGGGGTATAGTGTTATATAAGTGTCTATCAAGTCTGGTCCATTTATCATATAATTCAACATCTGTTTCCTTGTTGATCCTCTGTCTAGCTGTTCTATCCATTGATGAGAGTGGTGTATCGAAGTCTCCAATTATTATTATGGAGTTATCTACTTCTCCTTTCAGTGTTTTCAGTGTTTGCCTCATGAATTTTGCAGCACTGGCTTGGTGCATAAATATTTATGACTGTTATGTTTTCTTGATGAATTGATACTTTTATTAATATACAGTGTCCTTCTTTGTCTCTTTTAATTGTTTTACTTTTGAAGTCTAATTTGTCTGATATTAATATAGCTACTCCTGCTTTTTTCTGATTGCGGTTTGCATGAAATATCTTTTTCCAACTTTTCACTTTCAGCCTATTTTTGTCCTTGGGTCTAAAGTGAGTTTCTTGTAGACAGCATATAGATGGGTCCTGTTTTGTAATCCATTCTGCCAGTCTGTGTCTTTTTATTGGGGAGTTTAATCCATTAACACTTAGTGTTATTACTGAAGACTGTACTATCTTCTACTATTTTGTCTTTGGATTTTATATGTCATATCTTATCTTTTCCCTCTCTCTCCTTTTACCCTTCCTGATAATTTTCATTTCTACACTCTTCTCCAAACCTCTCTCTCCTGTGCTTTCCTATCAGCCTGTAGCACTCCCTTTAGTATTTCTTGTAGTGCCAGTCTCTTATTTGCAAACTCTCTCAGTGTCTGCTTGTTTGGTAATATTTTTATCTCGCCCTCATTATTTTTTAAATTTTATTTTGAAATCAATTCAAACTTACAGGAACAATTACAAAAACAATACAAACCCCATTCAAAGAACTCCAGCATACCCTGACCTCCCCTCCCCCAATACCCTGATCCACCAACTTTAACATCCTGTCACACCACCATTTCTTTCTTTCCCTCCCTCCCTCCCTCCCTCCCTCCCTATCATCCATCATCTATTGCTCTGTCTTCTGAACATATGAGAGCAAGTTGCATGCACACATCCTTGAACAATGTAATTCACATATATACATTTCCCATGAACAATAACATTCTTTTATGCAATCCCATTAAGGACAGCTAAGAAGTTCAAGAAATTCAACATTGATACAAGCTTACATTCTATATTTCCTTTTTTTTTTTCTTATGTCCCAACTGTGTCCCTTTGAGCCTCCTCTCCTCCATCTTCAGATCCCATCCAGGATCATCCTTGGCATTTAATTGTCATTATCTATTTAGACTGTCTTTTTTTTTTTTTTCTATTGTGCAAACATATATACAGCCTAAATCTTCCCATTCCAACCTTAGCATTCCATTAGTGGGATTAATCACATTTAGAATGTTGCAATGCCATCACCTTCCCACCATCCATTTCTAGAAATTTCCCTTCACCCCAAACAGAAACCCTATACTCATTTCTTAACTCTCCATTGCCCCTTCCCCCACTTCTCGTAACCCATACTCTACTTTTCATCTCTATGGTCGTATTCTCTGATATTTTCTTTGTATTTACCATGGGGCTTAAATTTAGTCTCTTAAATCTATAGCAATCTTGTTTTTCTTTGATACCAGATTAACTTCAACAGGACACATAAACTATGTTCCTATATCCTTCATTCCCCCACCTTTATGTAGTTCTTGTCAAAAACTACATATTTTACATTGAGTCCAAAACCACTGATGTATTGTTACAGTTTACGTATTTTAGATCCTGTAGGATGTAAATAGTGGAGTTACAAATCAAAAATACAGTAGTATTGGTATTTATATTTACCATGTGATCTTTACTGGAAATCTTTATTTCTTCTTGTGGTTTCAGTCAATTGTTTAGTGTCCCTTCCTTTCAGCCTGCACAATTTCCTTTAGCATTTCTTATAGGACTGATCTACTGGTGATGAAGTCCCTCAGCTTTTGATTATCCGGGAATGTTTTCATCTCCCCCTCATTTTTACCCTCCAGTTGTTTGTGAATTTTCTGTCTCTGATGGTTATTGACTTCTATTTGTATTCCATTGTGGTCAGAGAATGTGCTCTGAATAAATTCAATTTTTTTTTTAATTTATTGAGTCTTGTTTTATGTCCCATAAAACATGTCTGGAGAAAGATCCGTGATCACTAGAGAAGAATGTGTGTCCTGGTGATTTGGGATGTAATGTTCTATATATGTCTGTTAAATTTCTCTGTATCTCTCTTTCCTTTCTTTGTTTCTCTGTCAGTAGGGCTCCCTTTAGTATTTTAAGTAGGGCAGGTCTTTTATTAGCAAAATCTCTCAGCATTTGTCTGTGAAAAATTTAAGCTCTCCCTCAAATTTGAAGGAGAGTTTTGCTGGATAAAGTATTCTTGGTTGGAAATTTTTCTCCCTCAGAATTTTAAATATGTCATGCCACTGTCTTCTCACCTCCATGGTGGCTGCTGAGTAGTCACTACTTAGTCTTATGTTGTTTCCTTTGTATGTGGTGAATTGCTTTTCTCTTGCTGCTTTCAGAACTTGCTCCTTCTCTTCAGTATTTGACAGTCTGATCAGAATATGTCTTGGAGTGGGTTTATTTGGATTTATTCTATTTGGAGTTTGCTGGACATTTATGCTTTGTGTATTTATATTGCGTAGAAGGTTTGGGAAGTTTATCCTGACAATTTCTTTGAATACTCTTTCTAGACCTTTACCCTCCTGTGCAGGTTTGAATGTATTATGCCCCTCAAATGCCATCATCTTTGATGTGATCTTGTGTGGGCAGACCTATCAGTGTTAATTAGATTGTAATTCTTTGAGTGTTTCCATGGAATGTGCCCCATCCAACTATGGGTGATATCTCTGATTGGATAATTTCCATGGAGGTGTTGGCCCGCCCATTCAGGGTGGGTCTGAATTAAATTACTGGAGCACTATATAAGATCAGACAGAAGGAGCAAGCTGCCACAGCCAAGAGGGACTCGTTGAAGAATGCACAGGAGCTACAGATGAGAGACAGTTTGAGGACAGCTATTGAAAGCAGACTTTTGCTCCAGAGAAGCTAAGAGAGGAAAAACACTCCGAGAGCAACTAAGAGTGACATTTTTGAGGAACTGCAGGCTAGAGACGAACGTCCTGGGAGAAAGCCATTTTTAAACCAGAACTTTGGAGCAAACACCAGCCACATGCCTTCCCAGCTAGCAGACGTTTTCCGGACACCATTGGCCATCCTCCAGTGAAGGTACCTGATTGCTTATGTGTTACCTTGGACACTTTATGGCCTTAAGACTGTAACTGTGTAACCAAATAAACCCCTTTTTATGAAAGCCAATCCATCTCTGGTGTTTTGCATTCCAGCAGCATTAGCAAACTAGAACACCTTCTCTTCCCCTTCTGGGACACCAATGAGACTTAAATTTGGACGTTTTATTTTATCCATCATATCCCTGAGATCCATTTCAATTTTTTTCCCCCAGTTTTTCTTTTGTTCTTTCATTTTCCATTCTGTGGTCCTTGAGGATGCTGAGACATTGTTCATTTGAAAAACTGAATTTATTCAAAGCACATTCTCTTTTTAATTTAGTCTTGTACTATGAGTATCCAGAATCTTTTAATTTGTTCAACAGTTTCCATAAGATCATCTATTTTTTTTTTTATTTACTCTTGCAATTTCTTCTTTATGCTCTTCTAGGGTCTTCTTTTTGTCCTTTATACCCTGTGCCATGCTTTTTCATGTCCTTTATATCCTGTGCCATGCTTTCATTGTTTGTCTTTAGTTCTTTGATTAATTGCTCCAAGTACTGTGTCTCTTCTGATCTTTTGATTTGGGTATTTGGATTTGGGTTCTCCATATCATCTGGTTTTATCATAGGCTTTAAAATTTTCTGTTGTTTTTGGCCTCTTGGCATTTGCTTTACTTGATAGGGTTCTTTCAGGATATGAAAAATACCAATCTCTAATTTGTGAGATTTACAGCTTGGTGGCGTACACTTTCTCTAACTAACCAGCAAATGGCATCCGTGAGTCACCTATTCCTCTCAAATCAGTACTCCCCAACTTTGTCTTTGTGGTGTGTGGGGGTCTGATTCTTGTAGGGTTCAATTGGTGCACTAAGTTTGGGTGTGTTGTTGGTGCCATCCACCCTGAATGTGGGGCGTGTGTCTGAGTGGTTAGGGAGGCAGGACAGCTTTAATAATCAAACCTCCCAGGTGTTCCCAGAGATTTAAGGCTGTTGCAAGAGTCTAAGCCTTCATTTCAGTCTTTCCACAGATTGTCTCTGCTGCTGACCCTCAAGTCCTGGGATTTTCGAGTGGGTCCCCCTTCTCAGCTGTGCTCTTCCAGGACCTCTGCTGAGGGAAGGCTGTGCCATGTCTCAAGTGCATGCTAGCCCTCCAGGGAAGCCCTGGGCCGCTGACCCATGCAAGGGCATTCCCAGCCTGCTGTAAAGATGGCTGAATGGGGTGTGTTAATTTCCCCCTTTTTGCGCAGCTCCACCCTCCCAGTTCCGGAACAATTAGCTGTGGGTGCACTAAAGACCACTGTCCATGGCCGATATTGTGGCGTGTGCACGGTGCTGTGGGAAACACTCTCTGTCACACCAGAACCCTTGGTGCAGCTCTGGGCTGCGGCCCCGGCCCTGGGCAGGAGCTTCTCCAGCCCACCAGGAAGATGGCTGCAAGAGGCGCAGTTTCTTTCTCCTTTTGGCTCCCCTCTGCCCTCCTGGCTCTGAGACAATTAGCAGCGGGTATGGGAAGGGCTGTCTTCCATGCCAGATATTGAGGCATTGGCACAGCCTGTTCCTGTCTCGCTTCACTGCATGATTCGTGCCACTGTATCCGCAGCTGCTCCTGGGTTTTTTTTCTTTTTTTTAAAAAAGAACTAGTCCATCTCCAAACACCAACCCACGGTTTTGCCACACCACAGCATGGCTGCTGGACTTTCAGCTGGCTCACTCACTCGTTTCAGAACGCAGACTCCCAGTTTCACCAAATGCATGGTCCCTGTGGATTTAGCAAGGTCCGACTGGTGCATTGCTGGAACTGGTGTTCTGGGTCACTTTCTGGCTTTTATGTAGTATTTTTCATGGAGGTGTTTTTTTGCCCTGTCTCACCTAGCGCCACCATCTTAGGTTCTCCTCTCCCTCATTTCTGAAGGACAGTTTTGCTGGATATAGAATTCATGGTTGGCAGTTCTTCCCTTTCAGTATCTTAAATATATCTGTGCCAGTTTGAATGTATTGTGTCCCCAAAACACCATTATCTTTGATGTAGTCTTGTGGGGCAGACGTTTTGGTGCTGATTAGATTTGCTTGGAATGTGCCCCACCCAGCTGTGGGTGATGACTCTGATGAGATATTCCCATGGAGGCATGGCCCCACCCATTCAGGGTGGGCCTTGATCAGTGGAGCCATATAAATGAGCTGACTCAAAGAGAAGGAACTCAGTGCAGCTGTGAGTGACGTTTTGAAGAGGAGCAAGCTTGCTAGAGAGGAACATCCTGGGAGAAAGCCATTTTGAAAACAGAACTTTGGAGCAGATGCCAGCCACGTGCCTTCCCAGCTAACAGAGATTTTCCGGACAGCATTGGTCATCTTCCAGTGAAGGTACCCGATTACTGATGTGATACCTTGGACACCTTATGGCCTTAAAACTGTAACTGTGTAGCCAAATAAACCCCCTTTTTATAAAAGCCAATCCATCTCTGGTGTTTTGCATTCTGCAGCATTAGCAAACTAGAACAATATCATACCACTGTCTTTTCACCTCCGTATAACGCACACCTCACCATTCCACCATCTCGCCCCACCTCTCCAGTCCTATTTTTTTTTTTTTTATTCTGGTAACATATACACAACCTAAAATTTCCCTTTGTAACCACATTAATATATATAATTCAGTGCTGTTAATTATATTCACAATGTTGTGTTATCATCAACACCATTCATTACCAAAACTTTAAAATCAACCCAAAGGAAAATTCTGTACAATTTAAGCATTGACTCCTCATTCTCTACTCACATCTCATCCCCTGGTAACCTGTATTCTAGATTCTGACTCTATGAGTTTGCTTATTCTAATTATTTCATGCTGCTGAGGTCATACAATATTTGTCCTTTTGTGTCTGGCTTATTTCATTCAACATGATGCCTTCAAATTTCATCCGAGTTGTCACATAAGTCAGAACTTCATTCATATTTATGACTGAATAGTAATTCATTATATTTATCCATCCATTTGATGGACACTTGAATTGCTTCTTTCTTTGGAAATTGCGTATAATGTCACTGTGAACATTGGTATGCAAATATCTGCTTGAGTCCATACTTTCAGTTCTTTTGGATACCTAGAAGTGATATTTCCAGGTCATATGGTAATTCTATACTTTCTGAGGAACTGCCAAACTGTCCTCCACAGTGGCTGTACCATTTTACATTCCCACCAGTAATGTTGAGTGTTCCTGTTTCTCTACATCCTCTCCAACACTTGTTATTTTTCCTTTCTTTAAAAAATAGTAGCTATTCTAGTGGTTGTGAAATTGTATTGCACTGTGATTTTGACTTGCATTTCCCTAAAAGCTAGTGATGTTGAATATCTTTTCATGTGCATTTTTGCTATTTATATATCTTCTTTGGAGAAATGTCTATTGAAGTCTTTTGCTCATTTTAAAGATGGGATTTTGTCTTTTAATTGTTGAGTTGTAGGATTTCTTTATACATTCTGGATATTAAACCCTTATTGGATTCATGGTTTCCAAAAATTTTCTCCCATTGTATAGGTTGTTTTTTACTTTCATGATAAAGTTCTCAATGAACAAGAGTTTTCAGTTCTGATGAGGTCCCATTTATCTATTTTTTTTTTTTGTTGTTTGTATTTTGGGTGTAAAATCTAAGGAAGCATTGTCTAACAGAAGGTGCTGAGTATGCTTCTTATGTTTTTTTACAGTTCTGGCTCTTATATTTAGGTCTATGATCCATTTTGTGTTGACTTTAGATATAGTGTGGGGTAGGTGTCTGCCTTCACTTTTTCATACATGGACAACAAATGCTAGTTCACCATTTGTTGAAGAGACTGTTCATTCCCCATTGAGTGGACTTGGCACCTGTTTTAATTACCTAGGTTTCTTACTAAAATATCATGAAAAGGGTAGGCTTAAACAATGGGAATTTATTAGCTTACAGCTTTGAAGCTGGAAAAATGTACAAATCAAGGCATCATTAAGGCAATGCTTTTTCCCCAAGACTGTGGCATTCTGTGGCTGGCTGCTGGCAACCCATAGACCTTAGGTTGTCACATGGCAAGACATGTGATGGCATCTCCTGGTCTTTTCCTTTCTTTCTGGGTTCCATTTCAGCTTCTTTTTTCCTGTGGCTTTCTCTCTCTGTGTCTGAATTTCATTGTCTCACAAATGCCTCCAGTAATAGGATTAAGACCCATCCTGATTGCCGTGGGTGACACCTTAAGTGAAGTAATCCTATCAAAAGATCCTACTTACAATGGATTTATACCCACAGGAATGGATTAGATTTAAGAACATGTTTTCCGGAGTATATATAACTTCAAACCACCACAGCATCCATGTCAAGAATCAATTGGTTATAAATGTGGGGATTGATTTCTGAACACTCAGTTCCTTTCCATTGACCTATATGTCTGTCCTCATGCTAGTGCCATGCTGTTTTGATTACTGTGGCTTTGTAATAAGCTTTATCGGGAAGCATGAGCCCTCCAACTTTGCTCTTTTTTTCAAGATTGCTTTGATTATTCAGGACTGCTTAAAATTCCATATGAATTTAATTATTGGCTTTTTCCTTTATGCAAAGAAGGCTGTTGGAATTTTGATTGGGATTGCATTAAATCTGTAAATCACTTTTGATGGAATTGACATTGTAACAATATTTATTTAGTCTTCAATCCCTGAACATGGAATGTCTTTCTATTTATTTAGGTCTTTTTAATCAAGTTTTAGTATCTTTATTCTCCCTCTTCTACAGCTGGGTCCTCCCTCAAATTGCCTCATCTTAATAAATACTAAATTCTGTCTATCAGTTTCTCAGACTGAAACCCTTAGAACTCTCTTTTGCCCCTTACTTTCTCTCAGTTACCTCTTTCAATATGCTGGAACATCCTTTTGTTGCTTCTTTCAAGATATATCTGGAATTCTACCACTTTCCACCATCTCCACCACTTTCACAATCGTTACTGTAATATATTCCATTATCTTTTTTCTCCTAGATTATTGCAACTGCCTAATTTGTCTCCCATTTCTAATCTTATTCACTTGTAGTGACTTTTCCACATAGAAACCAGAGTAATTACTTAAAAATATAAATAAGCTCATATCACTCCCCTGACCAAATCCTTCACCAATTCCTAATATCACTCAGAAACATCAATGTTTTTTCCTTAGCAGTCCCATATGAGTTTGTCTGCACTGCCTCTCTGTTCTCAGCCAATACCTTTTTCCGGTTGCTTCTTCTGTTATTGCCCCTTTGCTATCTCACCTCAGAACATTCGCATTTGTTGTTGTTTCTAGTCAGAACACCCTTGCCACAGATAAACTTATGGCTTACTTCATCAACCCTTTCCAGTCTCTGCTTATTGTCATCTCTGACAGCAGAGAATTGTATTTTATTTTGTTATTTATTATTGTTTTAATTGCCTCCTATTCACTCTGTTGGTGAGAGAGTGGATTCCTGCCCAACAATTCTGGGGATGACTGAATCTGGATTTTATTTTTATATTTGCTGTTTGTATGTCTTTACTTTTACACTAAAAATCTGGGTTTGATTACAATGAATATATTTTTGGTTACATTCTGTAAGAGGTATGAAACAGTTCCTGAAATAACAAAAATAACATTACCAATAATAATAAACTACTTAATTAATTACTTGTCTGTTGTTTTTTCTCTCCAAGAATACACCCAACTATGAATGTCCAGAGTACTGCATTCTAATGTCACTTGAAAGAATTCATTTCTCTGTTTTGGTTATGTTCAGTTGATATAAAGTTAGGGCTTCCAGTTTGTTTTCAATTTAGGGCTTGATTAAAAAAAATTGTTGTTTCAAACTTAAAAACCAAAAGAAAGAATTATTCTAGGATAAGTTCCACTTCCATTCCTGTCTCCTCAATCTTATCCCTTTCTGGCACCTAAAGATAACCAGTTTTAATAATGCTCTAATGCTTCTGTTTTTTTACCCCCTGACAAATATAAGCAGATACATTTATTCTTTCTTTCTGTCAAGGATAATGGGTTGCAGTTCAACAGTTTTAGATATTTCCTTCTAGCTTTGCTAATATACTAAAAACTAAAAAGGGGTAGCTATATAATACATAAGAATAACCTCCAGAATGACGTCTCACCTCTATTTGAAATCTCTCAGCCACTGAAACTTTATTTTGTTTCATTTATTGTCCCTCTTTTGGTCCAGAAGACTTTCACAATCCTATGATGCCAGGTCCAGTCTCATCCCCAGGAGTCATGTCCCATGTTGCCAGAGAGATTTACACCCCTGGGAGTTGAAAAAGGGGCACTTCCCAAATATGGGTTTGTTGCTTGGCATGGCTAATGGAAGTCACACCAAACCTGGATGAAGAGGAAAAGATAGTTTATTATGCCCACAGAAAGCAGGGAAAACTTTCCCAAATCTGCCTCCCCCAAGTGCTTCTCCAATTCGGTTTTATCCCCAGGTTCAGATACAAAGAAAGATAATTATTCCATTAACATGTAACAAGAGTGATAGACAAAAGGCCCATCTATCTGGGAGGTTTGGGGCAATTTCCCTGAGATTCTTTAATTGGCTAAACTCATTTGAGACAAAGGGAGTCAATTTAGTTATTTCCCATTTTCCCTTTCTCTTCAGGAGCCAGGTGGCGAGGTGCAAATTTTACATTTACATATCACATAACAGTTTTGGAGAACTTTAGTAATTTAGTTATTTCCCATTTTCCAGTTTCCTCTGGAAGCTAGGAGACAAGGTACAAACTTTACATTTACATATGTTTGCAGACTTACATTTACAAATTGGTTCTTTGTGAGAACAAGAGCTTCCATTGTATCCTGTCTAGCTTTGAAGGTTACATTTTATGATTTCTTGCTTGCTTACAGTTTAAGATTATGTTTTAAAAGTCACTATTACGGACTTATGTCCCATGTAGGGGGAGAGAAATGAGTGTTTACCTGCAGAGTTGGCTTAGAGAGAGAAGCCACATCTGAGCAACAAAAGAGGTTCTCTGGGGTTGGATGACTCTTAGGCACAATTATAAATAGGCTTAGCCTTTCCTTTGCAGTAACAAACTTCAAAAGGGCAAGCCCCAAGATCAAGGGCTCAGTCTACTAAACTGGTAGTCCCTAGTGCCTGCAAGCATATTAGGAATTCCCCAGGTAGGGAAGTTTAATATTACCACATTTTCCCGAGTCCCTCAAGGGGACTTTGCAAATACTTTTTATTCTCTGTGCAAATTACTCTGGGATGTATCCAGGGTTCATGCTATCCCATATAAACCAACTAGATTGCACCCCTATTCAAGGTTCCATATAATTATGGTGTCTGAATAAACTGACCATACAAGTTAAATTATATAGTGTGCTAAAGAAAATACAGATTTTGCACTAAATAAACCTCTCCCTTTGGTCTCACATAGATGCTAAAGTTTTAAAACACAGTCATTATCATCCTTTACCCTTTAGTCTGATTTACCTTAGCTCCAACCAAGTCCATTTCATTTATATCTCTATTGAATTATCATTTCTTTTTCAGTTTTTTAAAATAATTGCTCTATGGGGTAATGCTGACATTCATAGCTGCTAAACTTTGGGTCAGAGTCTCAGGGGTCACACAAGTACCCAAAGTTACAGGGACTGACTAGGTTATACACAAACAGTGCAACATCTCAGAATTTAGAAATAACCATAACAACTCAGGAATAGATGTGACTGCTGTAAGAGCCTACAATCTAGAAATGTTTACAATTAGTCTTCTCCTGGTAACTTATGCTCTCAGATTCAATCCTCAGAGTTTGCAAATTATAGTTAGTTCATATTAAAGAGGTATTATAATGTTTGTCTTTTCAATTCTGGCTTATTCTCTCAACATACTGTCCTCAAGATTCATTCACCTAGTTGCCTACCTCACAAATTCATTCCTTCTTGCCAATATTCCTTTGTATATATATACCACTGTTCACCATTCTGTTTAGCAGTTGATGTGCCCTTAGGCCACTGCCATCCATTGAAAATCATGAATACTGACACCATAAACGCCAGTATACAAATGGCCATTCATGTTTCTGCTCTCAGTTCTTCCAAGTATATACCTAATAACAGGGATGCAGGGCTCTATGGCAACCCCATTCTTAGCTTCCTGTGGAAACAACTCACTGCCTTCCAGATGGGCTGCGCTATTCTACATCCCCACAAACAGGGAATAGGTACATACTTCTCTCCCCATTTTCTCCATCACTTGTATCCCTCTGTTTATTTTTTAAACAGTTTTATTCACACACCATACAATCCATCCTAAGTAAACAATTAATGATTCCTGGGATAATCACATGGTATGCATTCACCATGGCAGTCATATGAGGATATTTCCATTTCTTCCTCAAAGAAAGAGGAAGAGGAGAAAAAATGAGCAAAAAAATAAAAGAAGGAAAATAAAAATAAAATAAAATGAGAAGTTCAGAGAATACCACCACCACCAAGAATCCCATGCCACTCCTCTATATCCCCCTCTTATAGACGTTTAGCTTTGGTGTTTTGCCTTTGTTACAATTAATGGAAGCATCTTACAATGTTACTGTTAACTATAGACTCTAGTTTGCATTGATTGTATTCTACCCCTATACCATCCAATTTTCAGCACCTTGCAATGTTGACATTCATTTGTTCTCCCTCATGAAAAAAACATTCTTATTTTTGTACAGTTAATCACATCATTGATTACTCTAGGTTTTGCTAAGTTGTACGATCCCAGTCTTTATCTTCTATCATTCCTTCTGGTACATGCACCCAGCCTTCCTCTTCCATCATTTTTCAGAGTACTTACAATATTGTGTTACCATCGCACAGTAATGCGCTATCCATTTCTGGATCTATACATGCAATCTTTTTGAACCTTCCGTACTCCTTCAGCATCAAATTACCTATCTCTACCCTCTTTCTATCTCCTGATAACCTGTGTTCTCAACTTTAACTCTCAATGTTTGCTCATCAATGTTAGTTCATATTAGTGAGACCATACAGTATTTTCCTTTTGTTTCTGGCTAATTTAATTCTCCCTCCCCCCTCTCTTTTTACCCTTACTGATAGTCTTCATTTATACTCTCTACTCCAAACCTCTCTCTCCTTGCTTTTCCTATCTGCCTATTTTGCTCCCTTTCCTACTTCTTGTAGAGTAGGTCTCTCGTCCACAAACTCTCCCAGTTGTCTGTTTGACGATATTTTAATCTCTCCCTCATTTTTAAGGACAGTTTTGCTGGATATAGAATTCTTGGTTGGTAGTTTTTCTCTTTCAGTGTCTTAAATATATCATATCACTACCTTCATACCTCCATGGTTTCTACTGAGAAATATGCACATAGTTTTATTGAGCTTCCCTTGTATGTAATGAATCACTTTTCTCTTGCTGCTTTCAGAATTCTCTTTGTCTTTGACATTCGATAATCTGATTATTAATTGTCTTGAAGTACAGATCTGTGCTTCTTGGATCTGTAATTTTATATCTTTCATAAGAGATGGGAAATTTCAGTGATTATTTCTTCCATTATTCTTTCTGTATCCTTTTCTTTCTCTTTCCTTCTGGGACATTCATGACACATTTATTCATGCACTTCATATTGTCCTTCAGTTCCCTGAGACCCTGTTCATATTTTTCCATTCTTTCCCCTATCTATTCTTTTGTGGGTAGGATTTCTGATGTCCTGTCCTCTAGTTCATGAGTCCTTTCTTCTGCCTCTTAAAATCTGCTGGTGTATGTCTCCATTGTGTTTTGCATCTCTTCTATTTTGCCTTTGTTTTTTCAAGCTTACAAATTCTTCTTTATGGTCATCCAGTGTCTTCTTTATATCCTTCATCTATTTTGCCACATTTTCCTTCAGCTCATTTATTTTATTTAGAAGACTTGTTGAACATCTTTAATTAGTTATTTCAATTCTGTATCTCACTTGAAGTGTAAGTTTGTTCCTTTGACTGGTCCATATCTTCATTGTTCCTTGTGTGAATCATAATTTTTGGTTGGCTAGGCATCTGGTTTCCTTGATTACCCTAATCAAATTTTCCCAGACCAGATGGGCCCATCTCCCAGGAGGAGGGTGTAATCAGTATCAAGTTTCCCTGAGGATGAGCATCATCCAATTGTCAGACTTTCCTGTGAGGCCTCTAGGCTCTGCTTTTCCTGTCCTGCCCAGCAGGTGGGGCTTGTCAGCCCACAGTTCCCTACCAGCATAAAGAGGTGCAGTGTCTTGAATTCTCAGCAGATCCTGGTCCTTCCAGGGCCCAATGGTGAATCAGACCCCAAGCTTAAGATGTTACTGTTTTTTTTTAATTTCTTTTTCCTCAGGCCCTAGGGCCTGAATTCTCTGAGGGAGGGCAGCCAGTTAAGCTGGGTCCCACACCCTCTTTACTTAGGGAAGATAAGCCCTTTAAGGATTGTTCTGGTTTGCTAATGCTGCCATTATGCAAAATACCAGAAATGGATTGGCTTTTATAAAGGGGGTTTATTTGGTTAGAAATTTATAGTCCTAAGGCCATCAAAGTGTCCAAACTAAGGCATCAATAAGAGGATACCTTCACTGAAGAATAGCTGATGGCATCTGGCACACCTCCGTCAGCTGGTAAGGCACATGGCTGGTGTTTGCTGGTCATGGATTGTGTTTCAGCTCCTTTCTCAGCTCCTGTGTGTCCTTAGCATCTTTAAACTCCTTCTGTCTTCCTCTCCAAGAATCTCTGGGAATCTCTGTCAGTTTCCAAGTGTCTCCCCAAAAGTCTCTATCAGCTGCTCTTGGGGTGTTTTGTCCTCCCTTAGCTTCTCTGGAGCAAACCCTGGGATAGCATCTCAAAGTGACAGCAATCATCTAGGCCTGTGTTGGCTCCTTTTAAAGGACTCCAAGAAACTAATCAAGGACTACCCTGAATGGGAGGGGTCAAATCTCCATGGAAACATTCAATCAAGAGGTCAGACACTAATCAAAAAGATTAATCAATCTGCTTCCCAAAGACTGCATTAAAGAATATGGCTGTTTCTTGGGGACATAATATATACAAACTGGAACATTCCACCCCCCTGGACCTAAAAAGACATGTTCTTTCCATATACAAAGTACATACAGTCCATCACAGTATCACAAAAGCTTAAATCGTTTCAGCAACAATAGGTAAGTACAAGATCTTATCAAAATCATTTAGAGGAATTTTCTGTCTTAAGGCAAAATTCCCCTCTAGCTGTGGACCAGTGGAACTTACAAGTTATCTGCTGCCAATATACAAAGGAAGGACAGTCATAGGATAAACATTCCCATTGCCATAGGGAGAAATTGAAAAGAAAACAGGCATCACTGGACAAAGACAGATCTGAAAACCCACAGGACAGACACCATTAGATTTCAAAGTCTGAGTGTCATTTATAGAATGATGATTTATCTTTGGGGTTTGAAAGAGCTGCAGTCCCACACTTTCCAAAGGCTTATGCAGCAGCCCTTTTCTCTCCAAATGCTGGAGTGAGTGCTCCAACATACCCACACATTGGGCAGACCACCTTTTTCTCAGCCTCACCCTCCCCAAGCATTGGGGTGCCACCCAGACTCTGCCTTTCCAGGGCAAAGGCTTTCCCCTCTCTGAACAGTGGGGTGGTGGCCAGTTTCTCCCCAATCCCCAGGGAATATGCTCCACCCTCTCTGAGGTCTGGGGTGGCATTCTTCCTGAGAATTGAGGTGGAAGGCCCACCCTCTGCCTCCAGGGCAAACTCAACTGTTTCCACATGCATGGATTGCTCTGCTCTCCTTGCCTGAGATTTCTTGACTCCAGACGTCAATTTCCATGGTTCTGTCTTTGAAGAAATTTTTCCAATTTGTTCCTTCTCCACCCCCTCCAGTCCAGACTGGCAGTGGTTCTAATTATACAGATCTTGCAAAAATTTTGTTGGCTTGTCATGCAGCTTACAGGGGTCAAAGCCATCAGACAGTAGGGCATTCTACAAATCCTTTCTGGATAACTCCATCTCCAATCCTGGCTTGTACTGAAATGGCAGTCAAGTTCCATGTTTGGTTAAATCCTCACATGGGACTCTAGCCTCTGGAGTTCCACCCCCTAGATGCCAGAGTTTTCCAGACCATCATTTTCTGGTTTCTTTGAACCTATGAGTTCAGTTCTCAGCTTGTCTATTTCCTCGCACATTTTACTATAAGCTGCAAGGAGAAGCCAGGCTGCATTTTGGACATTTAATTTCAAAATTTCTTCAGCTAAGTGTCTGAGCTCATCACTTTCAAAATCTGCCTTCCATCCAACATCAGATCTCAATTTTGCCAAATTCTCTTCCATTTTAAAACATGGATCATCTTTCTTCCAGTTGGCAATGACACATTCATCATTTCTGTTTAAGGTCTCATCAGGAGTGTCTTTAGCATCCATATTTCTACAAACAGTCTCTTTAAAGCAATCTAGGCCTTTTCTACCAAGCTCCTCCTAGTTCTTCTAGAATCTTTCCCTTATCCAGTTAAAAAGCTGTTACAACATTTTTGGTCTATGCAAACTCCGTAGCATCCCACTTCTCTGGTACCAAAAGTTTTCCAGATTGTTAATGCTGTTGTTATGCAAAATACCAGAAATGGATTGGCTTTTATAAAGGGGGTCTATTTGGTTAGAAATTTACAGTCCTAAGGCCATGAAAGTGTCCAAACTGAGGCATCAACAAGAGAATACTTTCACTGAAGAATGACCGATGGCATCTAGAACACCTCTGTTGTTTTGGGAAGGTATGTGGCTGATGTCTCCTTAGTCCTGGGTGGTGTTTTAGTTCCTCTCTCAGCTGCTCCTGTGTGTCCTTAGTTTAGCATCTAAAAACATCCTTCTGTCTGCAACTCCAAGCATCTCTGTCAGCCCCCAAGTGTCTCTTCAAATGTCTCTCTCAGCTGCTCTTGGGGTGTTTTGTCCTGTCTTAGCTTCTCCAGAGCAAACTCTGGGCCAGTATCTCAAAGCATCAACAAGACCTATCCTGAATGGAGGGATCAAATCTCCTTGGAAACATTCAATTAAGTATACCCTAATCAAAAAGATTAATCAATCTGCCACAAAGGACTGCATTAAAGAATATGGCTTTCTCTGGGGGACTTAATGTATACACAGGGAATTATCTCCTTCACTTGACTTCTTCCTTTGTCTAACTATCTTAACTCCACCCTTTCCTGGGTCAGCATTTACAGTTGTAAATGCCTGAGGCTTTCTCTAATGAGCTACTTATAATGAGAGGGAAAAAAAAAAGAAAAAAGAAAAAATCCCCTTTTTAGAGCCAGTCCCCAGTCCCTCAGTTTTGCCAGTTGACCAGAGTTGGTATCCAATTCTATGTGCCCCTTTTCTTGGGACACAGCCCTTTTCCAGTATTTTGAGCTCAGCCAACTCCAAAAGCCTCTGGTTTTATTTATTTATTATTATTATTTTTTCCATCTTTCCTGCCTCCTCTCTGCCAGGAGAGACCTCAGGGTTCCCTTCCTGCTTGCTCTGGGTTTGTCTGTGCTCATAGCTTGCATTCAGTAGTCCAAATTTGTTAATTAAAACTGTAATTGGAGCTTGGTTGAACTACCTTCCCTTCCTCCCAGCAGATATCATTTCTTTTTCCCACAGGAAAGTGTTCCAACTCAGCCTTCCATGCCAGTGGGGGAGGGTCGCTAGCTCCACAGTTTGGGAGCTTTACTTACAGTTCTATGCTGCAATTTCATCCATTCCACCCATTCCAGACTGGTGTACAATGTGTGTCCAGTCATGGATGTCCCCCCAACAGCTGTTCTAGACTGTTTTCTAGTTAATCCTGGCTATTTACTAGTTGTTCTAAATTACACAACTCCCTGTGCTGCCATCTTGCCCCACCTCTGTATACACCCTTGTGAATGCAACACATATGATATTTTTATCACCACCCAAAATTCTCTCAGTCCTCTGTGCAGTAAATTCTCCTACCTCAAGCAACCAATGCCTTGCTTTATGTCATATAGATTAGTTTTGCTCTTTCTAGAGTTTCATATAAATGGAATCATCTAGTATGTACTCTTTGAGAGTTTGGTCTGGCTTATTTCAGTCAGCATGTTTAGGATTCATTAATGTTTTTCAGTGTACCAATATTTCATTTCTTTAAATTGCTGAGTAGTATGCCAATTTATGGATATATCACAATTTGTTTAATCCTTCATCCCTTAATGGGCCGTTTCCCATTTTTTTCCTGGTTTCTTTTTCATATCCACTTTTTGTTGGATTTCCTGAGCCAGCAGTTGTAGACCCTATGCAGTGAGGAAATGACTTTCTTGTTTCTCAGTTCAAGGGCTTCCTTTTAGTTGCTGCTATGGAGATTATTAATACATAACACCTTTTGTTTTTATTATTTTTTTACTTTGGTATGGCAGCCTCTGGTTCTTCAGGTTTTTGTTTCATTCCCATCTTTGTCTATTTCTTTTCTTTCCATTTACTCTTTAAGCTTGTTTGGGAGGATAGTTCTGCCTTCTAAGGTACATACTCAAGACCACCACCTCTGGGGCCAGGCACATTCTGAGCCTTTCCTTTCAACATCCAGGTCATACTTCATGGGTCTCTGACAAGCTAGTTTCAGATATCCGAATAGAGCTATTTGTGGGAGAAGTACCTTAATTGGTGTTATTTATGTTCCATATCTAGCACTGGACACAGAAAATTTCACTCCCTGTGTTTTGTGATATCCTTGGTTCTTTGCACTCTCTTGTGAGCTTCAGATCTGAATCTATGGTCTTATATATTTATTTACTCACATGTAATTGGGGTTTATAGTATTATATGTCTTCTAGCTATGATTTAGATTATGGATGTTATTATTTTCTGTTCTTGTTGTTCTGTTTGGTATTTAAGGAGTCTGTATGGTGAGAATCAAATATGTATAGCCATTATTATCCTGGTTGTCATAATATCAAAACCTCTATTAACCCTTAATAGCAATTGGTTCTATTTTTGAATACTCTTAATTGGCTTTTGAACTAAAAAAAAACAACAAATAAGTATTTATATAAAAATGAATAATAAAAAAACAAAATAAATTATTTTCTAAGGTTTATAACATTGAGAAGCTGGGCATGTTGCCAGCTTGTCCTTTTATTTTATTTGGTCCCAGGACAGAAACTTTATAGTCTCTTTATAAAAATTTTGAATTATTGAAGATAGTCATTTAACTTTTTATTTTAATTATCTTGCAACAACAAATACTGAAGTATTTGTCTAAAGGCATATAAAAACTAGTTCAACAATGTCTTCTCATATGGTTTATAAATATATAGTAAATTGAAATGTGTGGAAAGGAGAAAATTGGATTAATAAATCCTCATTAGAATCAGGAGTAAAGATAATATAGAGTAAAATTGTAAACTTTGATGTGAATTCTTGCCATTTAGAAAAAGGAAGTAATCTCTGTGCCGTGTTATAAAGAAACTAGCAGTGCTGTTGATATCCTGCCAATTATCAGTATTCGTGTGAAACGTTTTAATGTGTATCTTCAATTTGACTGGAATTGCAAAGTTATTGTGTCTTCTGATGATAAACCCAATCAGTAAATTTTCATTGCAGGTATTCTATTTTTAACTTTAGAATATTCATTTAATTAATTTTTTAGTTTCTATTTCTCTGTTGAGAATCCCCATAACTTCACTCATTATGTCCATCATTTCCTTTAATCCATGAATATTTTTATAATTGCTTTCAAAGTCCTTTTCAGCTAATTGCAATAGCTGTGTCATCTCTGGATCTGTTTCTATTGACTTTTAAAATTTTCCTGGTTTGAGCTTACATTCTCCTATATGCATGCCTAATTTTTTTGATTATATACTAGGGAACATATGCTTTTGTGAGTATGGATTATGTTTTCTCCTTTTAAAGAGTGTTGCTTTTTGTTCTCAAAGGCAGTTAAATTATTGGTGTCTCAGCTTTGTCCTGTTGAAGTTTGGTTTTTGGCTTTGTTAGTCCATGTCTAGACTAGTCCTTTATTTAGGGCTGCAGTAGCTCTACTTCTGATGTGGTCTCGTTGAGTTTTCAGTTAAAATGTTAGCAAGTTTTCTCCACTCTGGATGACTGGAACCCTAGAATCTCCTAGCACTGTGGGATATCTGTAATCATGGCTCCCAGTAACTTATTTCTGCCAGATGTCATGTCGTTTTGTGCTATATATGTGTGATTCAGTATTTGGTCAAGGGCTCAAGGGACCTTATGCAGATTTCATGGACTCTATCTATGTTTAGAGCCCTTTTCTCTGGTCCACAAATTCTAATTACCTCATTAGATCCAAAACTTGATCTCCGTCTCTTTTTAGCGAGACTATTTTCTCTATTTGAACTGTACTTCCCTGTACTATCAGGAAAGTATCTTCAAGAAGAAAACCAAGGCAAATAATGTATTTCTATTCTGTCAAGAATCCCAGTCTTATGCTATTTACATTGCCTAAAAACTTTTATTTTCCATATTTTGTCTAGTTTTGTTGTTTATGGATCATTAATTTATTATCAGAGTTTGTACACTTAGACATTATACATTGTTCTACATGTGGATGTATATTAACTCACAGTTAAAAAAATAGAAGGATCACATTGGAAATTTAGATATATATTTGTGTAATAAGAGAATTGAACACTTTCATGTCACAGGGAGGAAGGGTCTCATGCTTTTTCAATGTTTTCAAGATACGTAGGTTTTCTGTGGTCTAAAACCATATACTCTTATAGACCAGAAAATGGACAAGGTAGGAGGTAAAAGCTTGCCTGTGGATCTAAATTTAGACTCAAATATGCAGCCTTAAATTTTAAAACATGGAATTGTTCAATCTGACAGGCACAATGTTAAGTAGATTTTGTCATTATTTAACAAAATTATATTTAAGATTCTTTAGTTCTAAGTATGTATCATACTTTCCTTTTTATTATTTAGATTTGTTCTGATCTTCAACTGCTAAAGAAAGTTGGAACGAGAATTAAAAGCATTTTTATTGCCTAGATGAAACCATAAATTAGTAATTCTTAACCAGCAAGCCACTCATAATGATTTTTCTCCTGATTGTCACACCAAGTTTATTTCATCATTATAGCTTATTTATCATATCACAAAATTTTAGTCATACAACAGTAGCATCATTTGAGGGAACATTAAAGGACTGTTGGAAAATATTTATATGTGGAAAATATAATAATTTTATGTAAAGAGGAAAGAAATGTCCCATCAGTTTTTAGAGATTTTACTGTATATATTTCTCAATTTAGTGTATTCAAAGCATTACTTTATAGGTGAGAAAAAGAATGAAGTAATCCAGAGCAGGTCCATATACAAAGTTTTAGAGTTAAAAGATCAGTTTGAAAAATCTGGAGCTGGTCAAAGTGAAAAACATGGTAGTAAGTATAGTAGTAAGAAATATTATTAAGTATTTTAAAATTATATTCAGCATACATTTTTCAGGAATTTATTGCTATGCTTCTACATTTAAAAATTTTGTCACCTACCGTAAATGACTAAGAACACTTTGAAAATAATAACTGATGTAGCTGTTATTCAAAATTCATTCAGAGAAATAACTCTGTTTGGTATAGTCTAAGTTTTCAATTTTGTTTTTTGTGTAAAAATAAGAGACAAAAACAAACAAATGAAAAACAATAAAAAAGAAACTATAAAGGAGGGGTCATTATTGAGCCCATAGAATTTTATGTGTTTGTAAAAGGAAAAAGGAGCATGTTGTTAAAACAAGTAAAGAAATGGTTCATCATTCAACAAAATGTTCCTCTATTCTGTCATTTAGGTCAGGAAACAGATGAAGTTGCTGATGGAAGTCTTTTATCTTTGGATGAAATGTTAGTCTCGAATCATTGGCTTCAGATTAGGAATAGCTTTTTCAAATCTGACAATCTCAGTAAGTAGCAAGTACAAGATTAATATTCTTAAATCATTTTGTATATGATTTTAAGCAGAAAAATTGTTCTTTGTTTTTAATGTATATTAATATTATATTTTAAAACATTTACATATAATTGACTATTCTAGAAAAACTAAAAAGGAAACTGTGAATACTGCATTTAGAATATTACAAAGCCTACTGTTTTGACTTTTGATTGGAGTAAATATAGGGTACAAGTGTAAATCTTTCACACACTGTTTCACCCAGAGCCTTGGAAACTTCCCAGCAGAGGCCCCAGATGTTGTGAAGCAGAGACAGACCCACTGTGCTCTGTCTGAATTCCTGACTCCAAACTTCTATGACTTAAATGACAGTTGTTTTAAGCCAGAAAGCTTTGGGGTATTTATTATATAGTGGTAGATAACTAGAACACATACAAAGTACAAAATGATATAATATTATAAAAAGGGGATCAGGATTCTAAAGAGACTGAAAAACATTGGACTGGGAAAAGAAGGAACAGTGCAAACATCTGTGTACCAGGCAGGCTACAAAGTAATGAGCCTGGTTCCGCCTTGAAAACATTCTCACAATATTCCCCTTTCACAATCTGTAATTCATTACTTTTTTTTTAAATGCAATAGCTTTTTCTTTTATTTTAACAAAAAATAAAAAAATTAAAAAAAAAAACAATTCAAACAACAAAACAAAGAGATAAGAAAAACAAATATCCTAAAATAAGTGCATTGCTTCCTACATGTCCCTACCATACCCCAAGAAAATTAACAAGCGCTAACAAAACAAAGGAATAAGAAGAACAATCTAAAATAATATAGTTCATTACTTTTGTACAAGTGTCTGTTTACAACTTTAAGACCATTTTAGAGATTGCTACTGAGCACTGGGATTGCATTTTTAAAGAGGAAATATCACATTCATGAAATGATTAAGCAATTTTTCTTTTTAAAAAACAGGGATTTCACTGTAGAAATAATTCTCTAGTTGACTAACAAAGCATTTATTTTTGCCTATATTTTTGCAGCTCAGAAAATGGATGACCAAATACAAGAAAAGTTGCTGAAGGGAGACCAAAATTTAGATCAAAAAATTTTAGATGCTTTTAGACTTAAAGCAACTCGTTGTGGTGCCCTAAGAATCATAGACAATTGTAGATATTTTATTAATATCTTCAGATGATTTCTTAATTGAATTTGGCAAAAGAAATGTATTCCCTATTTCATGAATTCTACCGATATTAATTTTTAACAGCAGCTTTATAGAGACGTAATTCACATACCATAAAGTTCTTCCTTTTAAAGTGTACAATCCAGTGGGTTTTGGTGTAGTTTTAGCATATTCACATCACAATGCACCCCATCACCACTATCTACTTTTAGAACATCTTCTTCATCCCAAAAAGAAACTGCATACCCATCAGCAGTCGCTCCTCATTCCTCCTTCCAAGTAACTAATGGCAGCTACTAATCTACTTTCTGCTTTTAAGAATTTGCTTATTCTGGACATTTAGTATACATGGAATCATAGAATATATAGCTTTTTGTGTCTGGCTTCTTTCACTTACACTGTTTTCAAGGTTCATCCACATTGAATGGGTAGTATGCCATCCCTTTTTATGGCTGAATGTTCCATGGTTATACCACATTTTGTTTATCTATTCACCCATTGATAGACATTGGGTTGTTTACACTTTCTGGCTATTATGACTAATGCTGTTATAAACATTTGTGGACAAAGTTTCATTTAGACATGTTTTCTTTTCTCTTAGGGTATGTGTCTAGGTTAGAATTAATGGGTGATATTACAATATTTTGAGGAACTGCCAAACTGTTTTACCAAGTGGCTGTATCATTTTACACTAACAATCAAATGTATGAGTGTTCCAATTTTCTACATTCTTGCATACATTTTTTTTTAAATTATAGACATCAGTGGATGTGAAGTGGTATCTCAGCATGATTTTGACTTGCATTTCACTAATGAATAATTATATTGAGCATCTTTTCATTAGCCTATGGAGAGTTTGTATATTCTGGAAATACGTCAATTCAGATCCTTTGTCCATTTTTGGTTAGGTTATTTATCTTTATGTTCTGAGCTGTAAGATATTTTTATATATTCTAGACACAAATCTCTTACTAGGGATTTGCAAATATATATATTTTTGCCATTCTGTAGGTTGTCTTTTCACTTTTTTGATAGTATTCTTTGAAGCACAAAAAATTTCAATTTTGACGAAGTCCAATTTATATTTTCTTTTGTTGCCTGTGGTTTTAGGGTCATATCTAAGAAACCATTGCCTAATCCAAGTTCATGGAAATTCACTCCAATATTTTTTATAAGATATATATATATATATGTATATATGAGGTAGGGGTCCAACTTCCTTTCTTTTGCATGTGGATATTCACTTGTCCCAGCACCATTTGTTCAAAAGACTCTTCTTTCCCCATTGATTTTTCTTGGCACCCTTGTAGAAAATCAATTGACCACTAATATAAAGATTTATTTCTGAACTCTCAATTCTGTTCCATTGATATATATGCCTATCCTTATGTCAGTACTATAATGTCTTGATTTAATTTTGTACTAAGTTTTTTTTATTTTTTATTTTTTATTTTATTTTTTTAAATTCATATTTATTGAGATATATTCACATACTATGCAGTCATACAAAACAAAGTGTACATTCAGTTGTTTACAGTACCATTATATAGTTGTGCATTCATCACCAAATTAATTTTTGACATTTTCATTACCACATACACAGAAAATAATAAGAAAATTAAAATGAAAAAGAACAATTAAAGTAAAAAAGAACACTGGGTGCCTTTTTTTTTTTTTCTTCCCCCATTTTTCTACTCATCCATCCATAAACAAGGCAAAGGGAAGTGTGGTCCATGTGGCTTTCCCAATCACATTGTCACCCCTCATAAGCTACATTTTTATACACTCGCCTTCAAGATTCATGGGTTCTGGGTTGTAGTTTGATAGTTTCAGGTATTTACTGCTAGCTATTCCAATTCGTTAGAACGTAAAAAGGGTTGTCTATATTGTGCATAAGAGTGCCCACCAGAGTGACCTCTCAGCTCCTTTTGGAATCTCTCTGCCATTGAAGCTTATTTCATTTCCTTTCACGTCCCCCTTTTGGTCAAGAAGATGTTCTCCATCCCACAATGCCAGGTCTAGATTCCTCCCTGGGAGTCATATTGCACATTGCCAGGGGGATTCATTCCCCTGAGTGTCAGATCCCACGTAAGGGGGAGGGCAGTGATTTCACCTGCAAAGTTGGCTTAGGTAGAGAGAGAGGGCCACATCTGAGCAACAAAGAGGCATTCAGGAGGAGGCTCTTAGGCACAATTATAGGGAGGCCTAGCCTCTCCTTTGCAGCAAGTCTTCCCAAGGGCAAGTCTTATGGTAGAGGGCTCAGCCCATCAAACCACCAGTCCCCTATGTCTATGAGCACTTCAGTAACCATCGAGGTGGGGGAGCCCAACACCCCTGCACTCTCCACCAGCTCCTCAAGGGGGCTCTGCATATTTTTTCATTGTTTTTTTTTTTTTAATTAACTTTTTTTTCAATCAAGTATATAAAAAAATTTAAAAAAACCATAGAATAAAAAAACATTTCAAACAAACCATAACAAGGGAGTCCAACATGTTCCTACTCTACCCCAAGAAAATAACCTAATATAGCAACATTTCTGTGAACTTGTTCCTACCATACCCATCAGAAATTAACAAACCATAGTCTTTCCTGGGCATTCCTAGAATGTTAAATTTACCCACGATAGCTTATCTGTTCTTATTGGATTATCGTTCCCCCTTCATTAATTGCTCTCTATCGCTAGTTCCCCTACATTCTGCGTTATAAACCATTTATTTTAGGAGTGTGTTGTTTAACCTCCAGGTGTTTGTGAATTTTGTAAGTCTCTGATGGTTATTGACATCTAATTGTATTCCACTGTGGTCAGAGAATGTGCTTTGAATAATTTCAATTTTTTTAAATTTATTGAGACTTGTTTTATGTCCCAGCATATGGTCTATTCTGGAGAAAGTTCCATGATCAGTAGAGAAGAATGTGTATCCTGGTGATTTGGGATGTAATGTTCTATATATGTCTGTTAAATCAAATTCATTTATCTGCTTGTTTAGGTTTTCATTTGCCTTATTGGTCTTCTGTCTGGTTGATCTATCTATAGGAGAGAGTGATGTGTTGAAGTCTCCCACAATTATTGTGGAAACATCCATTGCTTCCTTTAGTTTTGCCAATGTTTCTCTCATGTATTTTGTGGCACCATGATTGGGTGCATAAACATTTATGATTGTTATTTCTTCTTGTTGAATTGCCCCTTTTATTAGTATGTAGTGGCTTTCTTTGTCTCTCATAACATCCCTGCATTTAAAGTCTATTTTATCTGAGATTAATATTGCTACTCCTGCTTTCTTTGTACTAAGTTTTGAAATTGGGAAGTAGGAGTCCTCCAGCTTTTTTTCTGTTTTGGCTATTCTGGGTCCATTGAATTTTCAAATGAATTTTATTATTACCATGTCAATTTCTGCAAAAAGCCACCTGAGATTTTATAGGGATTGAATTGAATCTGTAGATTATTTTAGGGAATATTGCCATCTTAACAATAGTAAGTTTAACAATCTGTGACCATGGATTGCTTTTCTGTTTATTTAGATCTTGTTTAATTATTTTCAATTATGTCTTATAGTTTCCAGTGTATAAGTTTTGCGCTTACATTGCTAAATTCATTCCTAAGTATTTTATTCATTTTGATACTATTGTAAATGGAATTTTCTTGATTTCATATTCAGATTGTTCATTTCCAGCGTATAGAAATACAATTGATTTTTGTATATTGATCTTGTAAACTGCACCCTTGCTGAATTTGTTTGTTAGTTATAATAGATTGTTTTGAGCTCCTTAGGATTTTCTATATAAAAAATCATGTCATCTGCAAATAGAGATAATTTTATCTATCTTTGCTATCTGAATTTATTTCATTTCTTCTTCTTGTCTAATTTTCTTAGCTAAGTACTCCATTACAGTGTGAAAAGAAGTGATGTGAGCGGACATCATTGTGTTGTCTCCTGTCTTATGGGTCTTGTTTCTTATCTTATTCAGTCTTTCACCATTAAGTATGATTTTAGCTGTGGAGTTTTTGTTGATGGCTTCTATCAGGTTGAGAAGTTCCCTTGTATTACTAGTTTATTGAGTTTTTTTTTCATAAAAAATTTTCACTTTTACTTTTTCAGTGACTGTGAGGTGATCATGAATTTTGTCCTTTATTCTATTGATATGGACAATAGACTGAATTTTGGATGCTAAACCAACCTTGTATTTCTGGGATTGTTGATTTTCTCTATTGTTTTTCTATTCTCTATTTTATTTATTTCTGCTTTAGTCTTTATAATTTGCTTCCTTCTGCTTGCTTTGGGTTTTGTTTGCTCTTCTTTTTCTATTTGCTTAAGGTAGAAAGTTAGTTTTTGATTTAGGATCTCTCTCTCTCTCTCTCTCTTTTCCTTTAAGCGTTTCTTTAGCTGCCTTCCATACATTTTCATATGTTGTGTTTTTGTTTTCAATTATCTCAAAGTATTTTCTAATTCCCTTATGAGTTCTTCTATGACTCATTGGTCATTTAGGACTGTATTGTGAATTTCCATTTATTTGTGAATTTCCCAAATTTCCTTCTTTCTTGATTTCTAATGTTATTTGATAGTTGTCAGAGAACATACTTTGTATGATTTTAATCCTACTAAATTTATTGTGGCTTGATTTATGACCTAACGTATTGTTTATCCTGGAGAATGTTGCAAGTACATTTGAGAAGGATGTGTATTTTGTTGTTGGGTGTTCTATAGCTGTCTGTTAAATTATAATGCTAGTTTATAAAGTTGTGCAACTCATCTAATTCCTTCTTGACATTCTGTGGTTGTTCTATCCATTATTTGAAGTGAGCTATTGATGTCTCTAACTATCATTATTGAATTGTTGTTTTCTCCCTGAAATTCTGTTAGTTTTTACTGCATGTATTTTGGGGGTCTGTTTTTAGGTTCATGTATGTTTACAATTGTTTTATCTTCCTGATGGATTTCATCATTATAGAATGTCTCTCTTTGTCTCTAGGGACAATTTATGTCTTAAAGTCTATTTTCCAGGTAGTAGTATAGCCACTCCAACCCTCTTTTGTGTACTATTTGCATAGAACACCTTTTTCCATCCTTTTCCTTTCACTCATGTGTTCTGAATTGTAAATGTGCCTCTTGTAGACAGCCTATACTTGGATCATTTTCTTTATCCATTCTGACAATCTCTTCCTTTCTGTGGGGAAAGGAAGAGTCCATTAATTTTAATGTAATTATTGATGATGTAGGATTTATGTCTGTATTTTACTATTTGTTTCTGTATATCTTATGCCTTTTTTTTCCTCTGTTCCTCCATTATTGCCTTATCTTGTATTTGATAATTATTTTATAGTATGCCATTTTAATTCACTTGTTTCCTTTTATATATATACATACATATATATATATATACACACACACACATATATATATATATATATTTACTTTTTGTATATTAAGTTCTCCTTTATGCCTTTTAGATTTCATGATAAGCTTAGGTGGTTGGTGTTTGGTGGTTTTACAGTCATAAAGGAGCTAGGTCCTCTCTATTTTGTTTCTCTTCTTTTCTTATCACGCATCCCTAGCAGGATGAAGGAAGGTGATTTAGAGGAAATGCTGCTACTCTTTAAGGAGAATTCCTGAAATTCCCATGTACACGTCTACCTGCATTTCATTGTCAACATTAGATTTATAGTTGTACCTGGCTGTAAAATGAGGCTTGGAAATGTAGTATTTAGCAGGGCTGTAATGCACTCCAAATTTGGTAAATTTGGTGTGTGATAGAGTATTTTGGTCCTCTTTATGCCTAGTTTCAAAATTTTCTTGAATATTGTGCATTTATTCTTCTAAATGAATTTTTAAATTAGCTTATTGTGTCAAAAATCCATTGGTTTTTTTTTTCTGGTTTGCTAATGCTGCTGGGATGCAAAATACCAGAAATGGATTGGCTCCCACAAAGAGGGTTTATTTGGCCACACAGTCACAGTCCCAAAGTGATAAAGTGTCCAAGGTAATGCATCAACAGTCGGGTACGTTCACTGGAGGATGGCCAATGGTGTCCAGAAAACCTCCGCTAGCTGGAAAGGCATGTGGCTGGTGTCTTCTCCCAGGACGTTCCTCTCTAGGCAGAATCACCTCTTCAAAATGTCACACTCCATTGATCTTGGGGCATTTGTCCTCTCTTAGCTTCTCAGGAGCAAAACACTGCTTTCAAAGGCCATCTTCAAAATGTCTCTGTAAACTGCAGCTGCTCTCTCAGCAACTGTGCATTCTTCAAAGTGTCCCTCTTGGCTGTAGCAGGCAACCGAGCTCATGTGGCTCTTTTTAAAGTACTCCAGTGATCCAATTAACCCCCACCCTGAATGGGTGGGGTAAACCTCCACGGAAATTATCCAATCAAACATTTCACTCACAGTTGATTGAGTCACATCTCCATGGAAACACTCAATCAAAGGATTCCAGTCAACACTAATTACATCTGTGCACACAAGATTACATCAAAGATAATGGTGTTTTGGGGGACATAATACATCCAAACTGGCACAGATTTTAACTAATTTTATTTAATTTTTTTGTTTTGGTTTATAGGTTTTTTTTTTTTTTTCATTTTTGGTCTTGTCATTAATTGCTAAGTTTTTTTAAAAAAAACTATTGTGATTGGAAGGTAGGCTTTTTGATTACATTTTCTGAATGCATATTGCATGTCTGCAGAATTGACATTTTAATGTTTGTCTTTTATCCAGCTATTTTGTTGAACTCTTTTATCAGTTCTAATAGTTCATTATCTTGGAAAATTTAGATGAAAAATCATATCAATCACAAATTATGATAATTACTCTCTTTCCATTTTTTTCTCATTTCTTTTTATTGTCTTTTTTGCATTAGTTAAGATCTCTTTATTAATGTTCAATGATTGCAGTTATGGGAACATCATTTACTTGTTACTGAATTTAGTGGGAATGCATCTAATATTTCATGTTAAGTATAATGTTTGCTGTAGGTAGAAAATCTTTATGCAAGTTTTCTATTATTTCTTATTCATTAAGATTAAAAAGAAGTAAAATTCCCTATGAAGATCAATTGAGATTTTATATGATATTTTTTTCCTTTAATCAATTCATGTAGTGAAGGCCTTGAGTTTCTGGACTAAGTCCTATTTGGTCATGGTGTGTTTGTTTAATACACTAGCACATTTTATTTACTATTTTTGTTTTCTATTTTTACATTTATATTAATGTAGTAGTCATTGGTGCCATTCCCCAAATATTTATGTGTTTCCTCCTTCTTAACATATAGAATTGAACTTCTTTGCCTCCTTAGAATAGATGTAGCCATGTGATTTGCTGTGGCCAATGAAATGTGAATAGTAGTTATGTGGAGACTTTGAGAACCAATGTATGCTTTCCCTCATTCTTTCTTTTCCTCTGCTATTACCAGGAGTGTTCTGAATAGTAGAATTTCTGTCAGCCCTGATTCCAGAATGAGGATGTAGAGTAGAGCCTCTAGGTAAACTTCAATGGACATGTAGTAAGGGCAGGAAATAAATCTTTGTGGGATTTTTTGGGTTTTTATTTTTACTGCAGCATAATCTAGTCTATTCCAAATGAAACAATTAATAAATGATACTGGTTTTTATTCTTTTCTATTTTGTTCATTAGTTTTGGTGTCAGGTCTTGTTAGTTTTGTAAAATGAAATAGAGAGGGTGGAGTGGTGAGGTGTGGGTTTTAGTTACTCCTCTGGGGCAGCTGGTAGACAGCCAGAAACTGTACTCATGGAAATCTGAGTTCAGACAAGCATCATCCAACAGTCTCTAACACATGGAGCAGCTGAGATCAGCAAAACCTGTAAGTCCTCATGGCCAGGGGGCCCATGCCCCTCCCTGCCAGGCATGGTGAACTGTTCTGCAGCTGGTTTCCTGAGAGAGGGGGGCCATCAGTGCTGGGAACCAGGAGGGATGCTCAACACAGCCCCAATTGCAGAGGTGATAAACAGACTCAGACTGCTGAACAAAAACTCCAACCATAGATAAACTGAGGCCAGACACTGGAGAATCTGGGAGCAGTCAGCCCAATGGAGAGGAGACAGGGCTAGCAAACACACCAAAAAAAAAAAAAAAAAAAAAAAAAAAAAGACTTTTGGAGTTGGGGTGAACAAAATACAGAGAAGTGCTGGGCTCAAACAGAATAAGGCACATATACAAACCCAGGAAGCCAGGGCCCTTCTCTGAAAAGCCAGTTTTTCTGCTTTCTTGTTTAAGCCTAAATTGCTCTGCAACTCCTTATGTTTTTGCATTTCAGTAGTCCATCAGAGCTGTAAGGGCGGAATTAAAGGTGCCTCAGAGTAACTATCAAGTAGGAAGAGATAATAACACTAAAGTGCTTTTCTTTAGTCTATACTGGGCCCTTGTTTTCCTTTTCTCTTTTTGTTTATCTTTTTCTCCTTTTTTAAAGTAACTATTCTAAGTAGCCCATTACAGAAAGCCTCAAAGACTTGTAGTTTGGGTTCAGGCAAGAGTAGAGCGAAGATAGCTCTGAGAGACAAAGCAATAAGTCTAGAGGGGAACACAGTTCCCTAAAGGGCATAACTTCCCCAAGAAAGGGGGGCATGGCCCAGCTCCAGTGGCAGCCCTCCTTTGGGGAACTTGGCCCCCAGGGACTGGAATTCAGAAACCAACTTCAGTCAGCCACGCCCCTGACAGGGTCAGGGTCACAAGGAGAAGGAAAAGCTCCACACCTCCTTAAATTGGTGGGGGAGCTGCAGGCTGGCAAGTGCCCCCTGCTGGGCAGGATAGGAAAAGCACTGAGTCTAAAGGCTTGGCAGGAGGGTCTCATTCTGAGGGAAACTCCATATCCTCCTCCTGAGACCTGGGCCTCTCCGGACTGAGCAATCCTAACTGGGGTTGACCATATCTGAGGAGACCCTCTCACAAAAAGACTACTTAGAGGTAGGGCAAGAAACAGAAAAACAAGAGGTGAAAAACTCTGATCAACTAAATAGAACCTAAGTTAGAGGTCTAGAATAGGCTGAACTGAACACCGAAGATTAGAGAACAAAGCCAACCAACAAGAAAACCCTAGGTAAAAGAGTGAAAACAAGCTCCAAAATAAACTAATCAAGAAAGTCAGATGCCTAGACAGCTTAAGATAATGAGTCATACTAGGAAACATGAAAATATGGACAAGCCAAAGGAACAAACTGATAGTTCAGCCAAGATACAGGAGTTGAGACAACTAATGCTAAATCAATTCAATGCACTGAGGGAAGAACTAATTAAAGATGTTCAAACAAATCTCCTAAATCAAATCAAAAATCAAGTCAATGAACTGAGGGAAGATATAGCTAAAGAGATAGAAGATATAAGGAAGACACTGGATGACCATAAAGAAGAATTCATGAACTTGAAAAAATAAATGGCAGAACTTGTGGGAATGAAGGGCATAATGGAGAAGATGAAAAAGAAAATGGAGAGATACAGTAGTAGATTTAAACAGGCAGAAGAAAGGATCAGTGAATTGGAGGGTAAGACATTTGAATTCATATACACAAAAGAACCAATCGTAACATGAATGGAAAAATACAAGCAGGGTCTTAGGGATCTGAGTGACAACATGAAGCACATGAATATATGTGTTATGGGTGTCCCAGAGGGAGAATAGTGAGGAGAGGGAAAGAAAGAATAATAGAAGAAATATTCACTGAAAATTTCCCAACTCTTATGAAAAATAGAAAATTACAGATTCAAAAGAACAGTGTACCCCAAATAGAATAGATCCCAATGGACTACTCCAAGACACTTACTGATTGGATTGTCCAATGTCAAAGACAAAGAGAGAATTCTGAAAGCAGCAAGAGAAAAGCAATACATACAAGGGATGCTTGATAAGAATATATACAGATTTCTCCACAGAAACCATGGAGGCAAGAAGACAGTGGTGTGATATATTTAAGAGAAAAACAGCCAACCATGAATTCTATCTGGCAAAACTGTTCTTCGGAAATGAGGGAGAGATTAAAATATTTTCAGACAAACAGATACTGAGAGAGTTTGTGAATAAGAGACTGGTGCTACAAGAAATACTAAAGGGAGTGCTACAGGCTGATAGGAAAACACAAGAGAGAGAGGTTTGGAGAAGAGTGTAGAAATGAAGATTACCAGGAAGGGTAAAAGGAGAGAGATAAAAATAAGACATGATATATAAAATCCAAAAGACAAAATGGTAGAAGAAAGTATCGTCCTTAGAGTAATAACACTAAATGTTAATGTATTAAACTCCCCAATAAAAAGAAATAGACTGGCAGAATGGATTTAAAAAACAGGACCCGTTTACATACTGTCTACAAGAAACTCGCTTTAGACACAGGACAAAAATAGGCTGAAAGTGAAAGGTTGGAGAAAGATATTTCATGTAAACAGCAACCAGAGAAAAGTGGGAGTCGCTATATTAATATCAGACAATTTAGACTTCATAAGTAAAACAAAAGAGACAAAGAAGGACACTGTATAGTAATAGGGTCAATTCATCAAGAAAATGTAACAATCATAAATATTTATGCACCAAGCAAGAGTGCTCCAAAATTCATGAGGCAAACACTGAGAACACTGAAAGGAGAAGTAGATCCTCTAAAATAATAGTTGGAGACATCAATACACAGCTCACATCAACGGATAGAGCATCTAGACAGAGGATCAATACGGGAATGGAGAGTTAAATTATACAATAAATGAACGAGACTTGATGGACATTTATAGAACACCACACCCCACAATAGCAGGATACACATTTATCTCAAGTTCTCTTGGAACATTCTCTAGGATAGACCACATGTTGGGTCACAACGTAAGTCTCAATGAATTTAAAAATATTGATATTATACAAAACTCTTTCTTGGATCATAATGGAATGAAGTTGGAAATAAATAACAGGTAGAAGATTGTAAATTCACAAATATATGGTGGCTAAACAATACACTCTTAGAAAACCAGTGGGTAAAGGAAGAAATTATAAGAGAAATTAGTAAATACCTCTAGGCAAATGACATCAAAACTTATGGCATGCAGCAAAGGCAGTGCAAGATGGAAAGAAATAAAAAAGATTAGAGCATAAATAAATGGAATTGAGAACAGGAAAACAATAGAGAGAATCAACAAAACCAGAAGTTGGTTCCTTGAAAATATCAACAAAATTGATGGACCTCTAGTTAGGCTAACAAAAAAAAAAAAGAGTAGATGCAAATAAATGCAATCAGAAATGGGAAAGGAAACCTAACTACTGACCCTGCAGAAAATAAGGTGACAATGAGAAGATACTATGCACAACTATATGCTAATAACTAGACAACTTGGATGAAATGGACAACTTCCTAGAAAAGCACAAACAACCAACATTGACTTGAGAAAAATAGACAACCTCAACAAATGAATCAAAAGTAAAGAGATTGAGTCAGTCATCAAAAAGCTCCCAAAAAAGAAAGCCCAGGACCAGATGGCTTCACATGTGAATTCTACCAAGCATTCAAGAAAGAATTAGTACCAATCCTGCTCAAACTCTTCAAAAAAATTGAAGAGGACAGAAAGCTACCCAACTCATCCTATGAAAGCCAAGATCACCCTAATACCAAAATCATACAAAGATATCACAAAAAAAGAAAGTTATAGACCAATCTCTTTCATGAACATAGATGCAAAGATTCTCAACAAAATACTCAAAAATCAAATCCAGCAGCACATTAAAAGAATTATACACCATGACCAGATGGGGTCTATTCCAGGTATGCAAGGCTGGTTCAACATAGGTAAATCAATTAATGTAATGTACCACATCAATAAATCAAAGCAGAATAACCACATGATCATTTTAATCGATGCAGAAAAGCATTTGACAAAATTCAACATCCTTTATTGATGAAAACATTTCAAAAGATAGGAATATAAGGGAATTTTCTCAGTATGATAAAGCCAATATATGAAAAACCCACAGCTAACATTGTACTCAATGGTGAAAGACTGAAAGCTTTCCCTCTAAGATCAGGAACAAGACAGGGATGCCCACTGTCACCGTTGTTATTCAACATTGTGCTGGAAATTCTAGCTAGATCAATTAGGTAAGAAAAATAAATAAAAGTTATCCAAATTGGAGAGGAAGAATAAAACTTTCACTCTTTGCAGATGACTTGATTCTATATGTAGAAAATCCAGAAAATCTACAACAAAGCTATTAGAACTAATCAATGAATAAGCAAAGTGGCAGGCTACAAGAGCACCACTCAAAAATCTGTAGTGTTCTTATATACAAGTAATATGTAACAAGAGGAAGAAATCAAGAAAAAAATTTCATTTATAATAGCCACCAAAAGAATCAAGTATTTAGGAATAAACAAAGGCCACAAAAGACCTATACAAAGAAAACTACAAAAACTGCTAAAAGAAATCAAACAGGACTTAAAAAAATATAAGAACATACCATGTTCATGTATTGGAAGGCTAAATATAATCAAGATGTCAATTCCACCTTAACTGCTTTATAGATTCAATACAATATCAATTAAAATCCCAAAACTTATTTCACAGAAATAGAAAAGCCAGTAACCAAATTTATTTGTAAGGGTAAGGTGCTCTGAATAGCCAAAAATGTTTTGAGAAAGAAGAATGAACTGGGATGTCTCACACTACCTGACTTTGAAGCATATTACAAAGCTACAGTGCTCAAAGAGTATGGTACTGGCATAAGTGTAGATAAACTGACCAATGGAATCAAATTGAGCATTCAGAAATAGACCCTCGCATCTATGGACAATTGATCTTTGATAAGGAAATCAAATCAAAGCAACTGGGACAGAGCAGCCTCTTCAATAAATGATACCTGTAGAACTGGATATCCTTTTCCAAAAGAATGAAAGAGGACGCCAATCTCACACCTTATACAAAAATTAAGTTGAAATGTATCAAAGCCCTAAACATTAGCAGTAAGACCACAAGACTCTTACAGGAAAATGTAGGGCAATATCTTAAAGATCTTGTGGTAGGAGTTGGTTTCCTAGACCTTATACCCAAAGCGTGAGCAACCAAAGAATGAATAGACAAATGGGATCTCCTCAAAATTAAACAATTTTGTACATCAAAGGACTTTGTCAGAAAAGTAAAAAGGCAGCCTACACAATGGGAGACAATATTTGGAAACCACATATCAGATAAAGGTTTAATATCCTGACTATATAAAGCAGTCCTACAACTCAACAACAGAAAGACAAACAACCCAATTAAAAAATGGGCAAAAGACATGGACGCACACTTTTCCGAAGAGGAAGTACAAATGTTTCAAAAACATATGAAAAAATGCTCAACTTTATTGGCTATTAGGGAAATGCAAATCAAAACCACAATGAGATATCACCTCACACCTACCATAATGGCCATTATCAAAAAAAACAGAAAATTACAACTGCTGGAGAGGATGTGGAGAAAGAGACACACTTATTCACTGTTGGTGAGAATGTAGAATGGCACAACCACTCTGGAAGACAGTGTGGCACTTCCTCAGGAAGCTAAGTATAGATTTGCCATATGACCCAACTATTCCATTACTAGATACATACTCAGAAGAACCAAAATTTAAGGCATGATTGGACATTCGTAAACTGATGTTAATCACAGCATTATTCACAATAGCCAAGAGATGGAAACAGCCCAAATGTCCATCAACGGATGAGTGGATAAACAAACTGTGGCAATACATACAATGGAATATTATGCAGCTGTAAGACAGAACAAAGACACAGAACATATAATAACGTGAATGAAACTTGAGCACATTATATTGTGCAAAATTAGCCAGAAACAGAAAGACAAATACTATGTGGTCTCACAAGTATGAACTAACATTAATGAGCAAACTTTGAGAGTTAAAAGCTGATAACATAAGCTACCAAGAGATAGAAAGAGGGTAGAGACTGGGCATTGGATGCTGGAGGACTATCAGAATGTTCAGCAGGATTGACTGTATAGATCCAGAAATAGATAACATAATATTGTGCAATGATAACACAACATTGCAAGTACACTGGACAAAGATGTCCATGAGTAAAGCTGAAAGAGGTGGGCTAAGGGCATGAACCACACCTGAGGTAAAGATAGAAGATAATGACTGGCACTGTTTAACTTAGCAAAAACTGGACTGGTCAATGATTGTGACTAAATGTACAAACATAAAACCGTTCTTGTATGTGGGAGAACAAATGAATGTCCACCATGCAGACTGTTGGAAAGGGGATGGTACTGGGGGGACAAATATAATCAAAGCAAACTGGAGTCTATGTTTTACAGCAACATTGTAATATGCTTCCATTAAATGTAACAAAGGCAATATACCAAAGCTAAATGTGTATGAGAAGTAGATATAAGGAAGGGATATGGGATTCTTGGTAGTGGTGTTGTTGGCTGACCCTACTATTATATTGTATGATATTTTATTTTTCTTTTTATCATCTATTTTATTATTCATTAATAAAACAACTTTTTTTCATAGTAATCAATAGGTTCAAGTGCTGACTCTGGTGATAAATGCACAACTGTAAGGTGATACCGTGAACAACGGATTGTACACTGTGGATAATTATATGGTATGTGAATATAGTTCTATAAAATTGTATTATAAAATATAAACATGGATAAAAGTGCTGGAGAAAACATGGAGAGTGGGATGTACATATTTACTGTTGGTTAGGAGGCAGAATGGTGTAGCCTTTCTGGAGGACAGTGGGGTGGTTTCACAAGAAGCTAAGTATGTGGGTTCCATAAGGTGCTGCAACCTCTTTAGGGGGCATACTTGGAAGATCTTAGAGCAGGGACGTGTGTGAATGGACATTTGCACACTGTTGTTTATGGAGACAGTATGCATGATTTGCAATGGGTGGAGGTGACCTAAGGGTACATTGACTGAGGAATAGAATGGTGAACTGTTGTGTGTGCATGCAACGGAATATTGAGCAAATGTGAGGAGTGAAGCTGTGAGACATGCAACGAGGTGAATGGGTCCTGTAGACAGCATTTTGAGTGAACTACGCCAGAAACAAAGGCAAACACTACAATGCCTCACCAATATGGACTAACTACAATGTGTAAACTCAGGATTGAATCTTAGAGCACAGCTTATCAGGGGAATGCTTATTGTAACAATCCCTAGATTGTAAGCTCTTACAGAAGTCACATCTGTTCCTGAATTGTAATGGCTACCTCCAGATTCCAAGATGCTCTTCCCTTTATGTATAACCTGACTGATCTCTGGAACTTAGGATGTCTGTGTGACATCTGAAACTCAGAGCTAGAACTTGGCAGATATGAATGCCAGTATTAGCGCATACAGCAACTGTTAAAGCTGAAAGAGTTTCCAGACTTCAATTAGAGATAGGAATAAAGCAGATCTGATTAAGACTAGGGCAAATTGGGCCAAAGGGTAAAGGATGATACTGACTGTGTTTTAAAACTTCAAATTCCACATGAGACCAAGGGAAGATATGTTTAGTTGGTGCAAGATATATATTCCCTAAACAATTTAACTTGTACAGTTTGTTCCAATACCATAATTACATGGAACTTTTAATAGGAAGTGAGACTGGTAGGTTTGCATAGGTTAGTGTGAAATGGCGACACATCCCAAAGTAATTTGGGCAGAGAATAAAAATATATATACAGTACTCTTCTGAGGAGCTTGGGGGAAATGCAGAGGTGTTGGGCTTCCTCACCTGGATTGTTGGTGATGTTTTCACAAACTTTGAGGACTGGCAGTTTGGTTTGCCAAGCACTCTGTCTCTCTGGACTTGCCCTTATGAAGCTCATTACTGCGAAGGAAAGGCTAAACCTGCTTATAATTCTGCCTAAGAGTCTCCCCAAGTACTTCTTTGTTGCTCAGATGTGACCCTCTCTCTTTAGCTAAGCCAACTCAGCACGTGAACTCACTGCCTTCTCCCCTACTTGGCACCTGACTCACAGGGGTGTAAATCTCCCTGGCAATGCAGGATAGGCCTCCCAGTGATGAATCTGGACCTGACATTGTGGGATTGAGAACATCTTCTTGACCAAAATGGGTATGCGAAATGAAACAAAATAAAGTTTAAGTGTCTGAGAGATTCCAAATGGAGTCGAGAGGTCACTCTGGTGAGCACTCTTATGCACTATAGAGATAACCTGTGGAAAGCCGCCTCCCGAATCGGGCCTAGCGTATGCGCTGCAGCCTGCTCTAGAGTTACCCCCGCCCATCGAGTGAGCCAAGATGGCGCCTGCATCCTGTTTCCGCATAGTGACGCATGTATCCGCCACCCGCTCCTACCAATCGAAATCCTGTATACGCGATACTAGCCTAGAAGCTTATTGGTTGTTAATTGTGTATAAAAGGTCTTACCCGGACGGGGTAGGGTGAGACAGCCCACAAGGAGCCGTGCCTGACGGCCACATCGAGGCTGCTCTCCCACGAGGCGCCGTGCCCCGTGTGGGAACCAGTAACACAGAATGTTCATCTAGCTGTAGTAAAGGGCTTGCTTTCACAACTGCCGTGTGGTTCGAGTCGTGATTCATGACCAGGTTAGTTCGCGCAGTCTGCATCTCTCTCTCTCCTTCCCTGTTTCCCCTCGCCGGCCGGGAACCGGGGACCGAGCGGGGCAGCGCCGGACAAGTGGTGGCCCGTACGGGGACGCTCCTCCTCCTGCCTCGCTCTCGACGGTCCCTCTGTGAGGAGAGCAGCGCTGCGCGTCGAGCTTACGGCGGACTTCCCGCGCCTGATCAACGCGAGAAGGAACCAGGACGTCAACCAGTGTGGGTTCTGGAAAGACTGGTGAGAACCGTGACATCACCTGAAGAAGCCAAGGAACAGCTGTCAGAAACGCCAACGAATATACAACCTGAACCATTAGACCAAGCCTCCGACCCTGCTGATGATGGCGACGACCGACAAGACGATAATAGTAGGACTGACCACCCCGCGGTTGCCCAAAAAGAGGATCGGTAACTCTGTTCTTTGCTCTCCTATAGCAATCCTTCTAATCTGCCTTTTTCTTTTTAGTGGAACTATATTTCCTCCACAAGCTTCAACGAGTCCTTCCCCCTCACCAATGACACACTGATCCTCTCTTTTGCTAACCTCTCTGTCAAGGTTGTCAACACCACAGTTGCGGCGAATGCTACTTGTGAAACTGGTAATGGCGAGTTAAGTAAGGGAGTCTTGCTTGAATTTCTTAACGTTACAGGGAAGAGCCGCCAGTCTTGTGAAGGGATCTTGAGTAAAAAGGAGACTCAAAGGTGCCTTTTCCTTCCAGGGCTTGCTCCTACAGTCTGCAACCGTTCCAAAGACCCGGATGCCTCGCCGCCCCGCTATCCTAGTGTATCGCCCAAGTTATGTCTGGCTCCCCGTCAAGGCAACCGACTGGGTTGGCCCTGTTTCTCAAGTTGTTTCACTTAACAATATCCCCTTCTCTAAGTCTAGGCGTCCAAGAGGCATAAAAGAATGGCTATCGAATGCTGCCAGTGTAGCTTCCTCTTTGTTTGTCCCAACGATCGGGCAGGCTGTGCTACAAGCATGGACAGATCGGCAGCTCGCCATAACGATGGAAACGGTAAATGGCTTGGTCAACCTTACCCGAGACGTGCTACGCCGCCACAATCAGATGCTGAACTTAAATTTCCAGGCCATTCAGAAACTCCAAGCGGAGATAGATGAACTTGGACTGGAAATAGATGGACTCTGGAGAGTGCTTCAGCAAACATGTGACACCCGGTGGCTTACGGTTAAACTCTGTGTCACTCCTGTCAGGGCCAACGTGACCGGAAGCATTTCCAGAGTCTCTGATTGGCTGAAAAGGTCATATTTTCCTGAATTTGTTAATCTCTCCCAACAGGTGGAATCTAGTTTAGACACAATTGGGGGGATCAAGTTAAAACCCGTTAAAGTCGATCTCTCCGGGTTAGGCGAGGTTCTACAGAAACTATTGCACAGTGTTTCTTCCTGGTTCTCTTGGCCCAATTTAACTAATTGGATCCTCATTGCAGTGGGATTATTGGTGGGATTAGTCGTTGTTAAATGTTTGCTAGAACGCCTGTTTCAAGCGCAGCAGCAATTGCGTGTTACCACTATGATGGCTATGACTCCCACCTCTGTTACCCCCGATAGTGACCGATTTATTAACCATACCCCTTCCTGGTCGCCTCAGGTGGGGCGCTTTGGAGCAAAATTTG
Source organism: Choloepus didactylus (assembly GCF_015220235.1). Lineage (NCBI taxonomy): Eukaryota > Metazoa > Chordata > Mammalia > Pilosa > Megalonychidae > Choloepus > Choloepus didactylus. The sequence continues at coordinate 16,277,080 of NC_051311.1, forward strand.
TAGCGAATCGCATGGCTGTTTCTCGGGTGTAAAAGGCGACACCAGTAGTCATAATTTTGTCTCAGGTGGGTCTCTAGGGCAGAGTCCTAGTTGTGGCCAGACTGGACCCTAGCCATTGCACAGAGACACCTAGTGACACCCCCGACTCTGGTTACTGCTGTTCCTGCCCCCGTCGTTGTTCCCCAGTTGCCAGGCAAAGCACTGCAGGGAGAGTCACGTTGCTTCCAGCTTACGGACTCTCCGGTCTCCATATGACGTGAGCATTCTGGTTGGTGCTAGAGGCTCCGCCGCTGGATGGCTGAGGCCTAGTCCAGACTCCCCAAAGCACCAAAGAGGTTGTGAACCATTTGGGTTCACGGGAGCACGCTCATCACTGGAGACACTGGGTCAAAAATAAATAAGAAAGGGGGAGATGTGGAAAGCCGCCTCCCGAATCGGGCCTAGCGTATGCGCTGCAGCCTGCTCTAGAGTTACCCCCGCCCATCGAGTGAGGCAAGATGGCGCCTGCATCCTGTTTCCGCATAGTGACGCATGTATCCGCCACCCGCTCCTACCAATCGAAATCCTGTATACGCGATACTAGCCTAGAAGCTTATTGGTTGTTAATTGTGTATAAAAGGTCTTACCCGGACGGGGTAGGGTGAGACAGCCCACAAGGAGCCGTGCCTGACGGCCACATCGAGGCTGCTCTCCCACGAGGCGCCGTGCCCCGTGTGGGAACCAGTAACACAGAATGTTCATCTAGCTGTAGTAAAGGGCTTGCTTTCACAACTGCCGTGTGGTTCGAGTCGTGATTCATGACCAGGTTAGTTCGCGCAGTCTGCATCTCTCTCTCTCCTTCCCTGTTTCCCCTCGCCGGCCGGGAACCGGGGACCGAGCGGGGCAGCGCCGGGCAATAACCCTTTTTAGATTTTAATGCATTGGAATAGTTAGAAGTAAATACCTGAAACTATCAAACTCTAACCCAGTAGCCTTGACTCTTGAAGATGATTGTATACCAATGTAGCTTACAAGGGGTGACAGTGTGATTGTGAAAGCTTGTGGATCACACTCCCTTTATCCAGTGTATGGATGGATGAGTAGAAAAATGAGGACAAAAAACTAAATGAAAAATAGGGTGTGTGTGGGGGGGATGATTTGGGTGTTCTTTTTACTTTTATTTTTTTCTTTTTGTTTTTACTTTTTCTGGTACAAGGAAAATGTTCAAAAATAGATTGGAGTGATGAATGCACAACTATATTATGGTACTGTGAGCAATTGATTGTACTCTTTGGATGATTGTATGGTCTGTGATTATATCTCAATAAAATTGAATCAAAAAATGAAATGGAGAATAGTGCATCCTTTTCTAGACGTTTTATGGTTTCATATAAATTTCCCTAAAATTATTTGGCCTTGTGACATTTTTAGTTGTGAATTTTCAATGTTTCTCCCTAAGAATATTAGTCTATCCAGGTTTTCCACATTTTACTGAGTTGGTTTTGATAATTTATATTTTGTTATGTATATGATGCTGTCTACTTCATCTAGAGTTTTTATCTTTCATTTGTTCTACAAAGATATATATTATATCACAATTTTTAAATATCTTCTATTATCTATCATTATACCCTGTTGTGTTTCATTTATTCATTGGAGGAAGTATAAAGTAATAGTTAAGAGCTCAGGCTTTGCTGCTAAATTGCCTGGGTATGAATTCAAGCTCAGCCAATTACTAATCATATGACATTGGTTAAATTAATTACCTTTTCTGTGCCTCAGTTTCCTCATATCCAGATGAGAAAATAATACTATGTACTTCATAGGATTATTTTCAAGATTAAGGCAGGTAACACAACTTGAGAATTTAAACAGGTGGCCCTAGACAAGTGGTATTTCAAGTTCCATATGGAAACAAATGCAACTCTTTTCCTTTTTAAAATTAAGCTTTATCAAGCTTAAAATAAAGCAGATACTGAAAACCATACAAAATTAGAATGAAATGTAATGAAGTATTTAATGGGGAACTCTCTTGTAAGTATCATTCAGATCAATAAATAAAATACTTTGCAAGTCATTCCAGAAACCTCTCTATGGCCTGTTCTGATCATAGCCCTCCCAACAATATTGACCACTCTTCTGATTTTTTACAGTAAATCAATTCTTTGCACATCTTTATAGTTTTATCACCGAAATGTGCATTTCTAGCTACTATAGTTTGGTGTAAACTGTTTTTTAATTTGATGTGTGTTTCAAGTCTCTTTCCTCTTCTATCTCTTTAATTTTGTTACAATTTATGAGTTGCAGATCTCAGGCCATTTGCCTTATAGAATTTCTCACAATCAGGATTTTGTTCATTGCATAATTTTGGTGCAACTTTGCATGTATTATCCTGGTCTCTGGCAGTTGAATCCAGAGGTTTGATCAGATTCAGATTAGATTTCTTTGTCAATATTGTAGGTGGTGGTGTTGTTCCTTTCATAAAGAGTTACATAATGTCTGTTTATGTCTTTCTGTGATGTTAGCAGCATTGAAACACAATGCCTAAATCTAATTTTATCATTTTTTAAAATTGATTAATTGTTATAATTTATAAAGAGGCTCTTCCTATTATCTACTACTTGGTTACTCAGTGCTACAGATCATGTGGGAAAAATAGACATAAATGCTTGATCCGTCTGTAGCATTTTTCATAATAATAGACTTGCCCCCTATTATCCTCTGAAAATGACCAAATATTATTATTTAAAATACAATCATTAGTATATACATTTAAACATGGATTGCAGTCAGTTGCAGCTATTACTGTTTTAGAAGGTCAAATTGTCCTATCTTTGCCCAGTGGTATAGTGTCCTTGCTATTTGCTATGACAAGATATTCCCAGATTATCTTGTACATTTTCTACCCATACCTGAAATCAGTCATCTCTCTTGAGCATCCCCATTTCTTTTAGTGGAAAATGGTATGTCATTCTTTTTGTTACTGGGTTGGTTGGCCGCTGGTTTTAGGACTTTTCGTTGGACAAAGGGCACACACACAGATGCACACACATTTTAAGAATAAAATACCTCATGAGTACTTACTTATACTTGCAAATCAAATAAGAGCTCCAAGGATTTTTTAAACCTATTTTATATTGTTTCTATATTTAATTTCTCCCACCCTGTGAATCTTGGATTCTAATAGAATTAGAATATCACATAATTGTTCATTTGTTTTAATAACAAAATTGCATACAAGCAACAGGAACTCTCATTGCTGGTGGGAATGAAAAATGCTACAGCGACTTTTGAAGACAGACTGGCAGTTTCTTACAAAGCTAAACATAGACTTACCATACTTTCTAGTATTCATGCTCCTAAATATTTACCAAAATGAGTTGAAAACATTTCCACACAAAAATCTGCACATGACTGTTTATGGCAGCTTATTCTTAGTTGCCAAAAAGTTGAAAGCAAGCAAGATATCCTTTAATAGATGAATGGATAAACAAACTGTGGTATGCTCATACAATGGAGTATTATCCAGTGATAAAAAGAAATGAGCTATCAGGCTATGAAAAACATGGAGGAACCTTAATTGCATATTGCTAAGTGAAGGAAGACAGTCTGAAAAAGCTACATACTGGAAAAGGCAAAAGTATAAAGACAGTAAAAAAGATCACTGTTTGTCAAGGGTTCAGGGAAAGGGAGGGAAGAATGAGTCGGTGGAGCACAGGACATTTTCAGGACAGTGAAACCTTTCTGTATAATATGGTATTGGTGGGTACATGACATTATGCATTTGTCAAAGCCTCTAGAACTGTACCATACAAAGAGTGAACCATAATGTAAGCTATGGACTATAGTTGATAATAATTTATCAATATTGGTTCATCATGTGTAAGAAATGTAGCACACTAATGCAAGATGTTAATAATAGGAATAATTGTATGCAGGGAGGTGGGAGGAGAGGGGATTTAAGGGAACTCTGTATTTTCTGTGCAGTTTTTCTATAAACCTAAAACTGCTCTAAAAATAAAGCCTAATAAATTTTAAAAATACCTACACAACATTCTCAGAATAATAATACTAACATTTTCACCCCATATGATTACTGAAATTTTAAATATGCTCTATTCATTCTTTCCCCATTTTTTTGTGGTTGTGCTGTATGTCTATTGATATAGCATACAACTGTTACATGGTATATATACTCTCTCCTTTTAAATATTCATTTTGCCTTAGTTTTACAAGTAACTATATATTTAATGCTCATCACCAGTTCTTATGTTGATGTCTCTCTACATTTTGGTTTTGTGAAGCTGGTTTTCTAATAGATTTCTCAGGAAGGACTCATGAGAAAAATATTCTTGGAGTTCTTGCATATTAATAACAGTATCTCTGTGCTCTTTATCCTTGAAAGTTAGATTTGCTTTACATTTGTGCTTTAGTTTTCTTCAGAGACACTTATTAACCATATATTGAATCTCATTTGCCAATCTTCAATATTCATTTCTGTTAGAGTAATTTTATCTCTTTCTTCATTTCTGTTTTGGAAAAATGCCTTTAAAAGGTTTTTATTTTGTAATAATTGTAAATTTACAGAAAAGTTGCAAAAGTAGTACAAAGAATAACTATATACTCTTTATCCAGATTAAGTTATTGTTAACCTTTTTCCCATTTGCTTTTTGTCTTTAGTTTTGCTTTCATATTACATATATAAAGCTTTTCTGAACAATTTGAGAGAGTAAGTTGCATCATCATGGCTCTACATATGTTAGTATGTATTTCTTGGGTTTAAGGATATTTTCTTACATAATCACAATATGGTTAACTTCAGTACATTTAAGATTGTTATAATAATTTTTCTGACCTAACATTTGTATTACAATTTTTGCCATTTGACCCAACATTGTTCTTATGACATTTCGTTTCTTTCAATACAGACCGTAGTCTAGGATTAGGTATTGCATGTGCTTGTTATATCTTTAGCCTTTAATCTAGAACGGTGTCTTATCCTTTGTCTTTGATATTGACATTTTTGAAGACTCTGTCTCTTTAAATAAAAATTTCCTCAGTTTGGGTTTATCTGATGCTATTCTTAGGGCATCACATACATTGCTAAAATATGTCCCTGTCATTCGTGATTTTAATAATGATCACCAGATCAAAGTGTTGTCTGATTTCTTCATCTTATTGTTACATTTTCCCCCTAGCTATTAATAAACAAAGTGTGTGAAGACACTGTAACATCAGGCAACTATCCTATTCCCTACTAATTTTCCAACTTAGATTTAGAATATATTCACGAAGCTGGCCGGAACCAATCTCTACTCCAAAATTATGATTTTCCAATTCCGGTTCCCATCTATATTTATCGAATTGATATTGGCCATTCTTCTGTTAGCAAGATTCCTTTCCTGTCTCACATTTCTTTCTTTCTTTGTATATTTATTATTGGTATGAATTAATAGATTCTGATTTTTGCAATGGTTTATAGTTCATTATTGTTTGTCTTTATTTTGGCTCTTAAATTGCCCTGTATTTGGCCAATAGGACCTTCAGTTTTTTCAGTTATCAAAGCCTATAGAACTGTACCATACAAAGAGTGAGCCATAATGTAAACGATGGACCTTAGTTAATAATAATGTATCAGTATTTGTTTAATTATTTTTCAGATAATTAAAATTATCTGAATTTTTAATTAAATTATTTTTCAGATAATTACCATGTCCTTGTGACAAGACCCCAGTAATCTTTGAGAGCTTCCTCGGTATCTGGTTTGACAAAATGTTCCAGGCTAATCTTGTACATTTCCTGTCCCTTCCCTGGAATCAGCCATTTTTCTTAGAAGCCTAGCTTCTTTTAATGGGAAATGTCATTAGAAACCAAAATCTAAAAGTTAATTGTGCCCATTAGTAGTGGGGTGTCTTTGATTCTAGACTCGTTCAGCAGGCAGAACCAAGAAATACATGCAAGTATGTATACATGTAAATATATGCATACACATGTATATCTACATACATATACATGTACACATATACATGCACACCCACATGCATAAACATGGTTTAGAAATCAGTTCTCACGGACACCTTCAATTCCAGTCCAACCTCTCAGGGCTCATTCCTGCCTGCCTTCATTTCATATGAATATATCTTTTCTTCCACAGTGTGAATTTTAACTGTCAAAAACAGCAACACATTATTCATTTGCTCAATCCTATAATGCTTCTAAAATTGTTTCAGAATTGCTTAGATCATAACACTACAAAGACAAGCCTACCAGACAGATTTCATGATTTGTTTGTAGCCCCCCTCCACCACACTGTTGCTCAAGACTGAAGTTGTATGTCAAATACCGTATTCGTGAGTTTCTTGTATTACTGCTTTTTTTTTTCCTTCAGTGGGTTTATTTGTTTAAGTTTACCTTCAATTTTAGTTCACCCATCTTATCCATGTTGATTGAATCTTATTTTTGAATATGTATGTAATTAACCTACTTTCAAAAGTAAAATATATTTATATATATATATATATATATATGCAAAAAGCTATACTTAGATAACTATCAATCTTTCCTGTATCCCCTCCCCCTTGTTTTCCCCAGGCCTCCCGCTTTCCTCTTACTTAACCAATTACATTGTTTTCTGTTTTATCTTTCCTCTATATTTTATAAAGGTAAATAGCTGTTTCTCTTTCCATCTTTTTCTTATTTCCCCTTCTTTTTCAGTAAAATGTAGCATACTAGATATCCGCTTTTTTTCAATTTTTCCCACTTGACAATATCCTTTGGAAGTCCTTCCATATTAGTTTATAGGACATATTTCATTCCTTTTACAGGTGTATGTACAGCTGTTTGTACCACATTATATAACACAGTTGATACTATACCATAGTTTATGGTACATACCTTAGTTTATTCAACCAAACTCCTATGCCCAAATATATAGGTGGTTTTGAATACTTTGCTGTTATAAACAATGCTGTAAAGAATAACTTGTGCACATGCATTTTGAACGTTTGGCCTAGGAATATGTATTAACTTAAATTACCAAAGAAACTAGAGACCAATATAATGTAAAATATATTGAATGCCAAGGAATATTTACTAAATAATGAGACAGCTTCAACATATATCTATTAAAAGTGTTTTCAAAATTTTCATGTCGTATCTAGTATTGTGGTAATTAACTTATAACTACATAAAAATGAGAGAAAATGCTGCTGTATATTTGTTATAAACTTTAAATGTAGATATTTCACCATAGATCTATTTTTTTATTTAGTTGACTAAATGCATTTCTTTATGTAGCTCTGAAGGAAATACTAGCTGAAAATCTTAGGCTTAAGAATCAAGATTCAGTGTTAAACATCCAAATGCAAGAAAAGAAACAAAGAACTTCCAGTGCTGAAAAAAGACTCAAAAGTAAATATAAAATTATGAATATCTTTAAATTATTTTAAACTGAAATAATCAGAACACTTTTTCCTTTTGTTCATGAATATGTATTTGAGCATGTATTTATAGAAATGTTATACTTTGACCTGTAGTGTGAATACCCAAAGATAACCAGAGAACAAAAACTAAAGCATTGATACCTTTTAGCTGGGTTTTCTGTTCATAAGACTATTTCATGGCCAAGGATCTTGTGCTCAGTGTCCACCAAGGCCTAATAACAGGCCAGTAATTTTGTCTTAAGGATGTGTACCATGTACCTTTCAGCCAACTCTAAGATCTTATGGGTCCAGATGCTCAGTGGGTGGTCCTTAACTGTATCAGTGTCCTTCAGGTCTAGGGAGAAGGGCAAGGATTGGTGAAGTACTGAATAAGGAGTAAGAGTGGAGAGAAGTGTCTTCACAGCTCTCTGAGAAGGTAGTCCTGACAGAGGCACCTGAACAGTGTCCCAGCCGAAGGTCCACACCACATAGGGAGGCCTACAATTGGAGGTGCCTGGGCAAAGAATGCACCTGGTGGTGGAGGACTACATTCTTGAGTGCATCTCCCTTGAGAGATTGCAATGCATTGTCTGTGTACCAAGTTTGGTGTGTGGAGAGGCAGCATTCCCCCTTTGTAATTGCCTTTTTTTGGGCCTGAAAGATCACCCATAGGACTTTGTCCTGGGGCTGGACTCCTCCATATACATACATATACATATACATATACATATACATATACATATACATACACATATACATATACATATGTGTATACATATACAAAGATATACATATGCATGTATGTGTGTGTATGTATACATATGTACAGACATATACATATTTGCAAACTCATACATATGCATAGAGCATCAAAATACACATATACATACATACATATCTATGGACATATTGTACACTTGTTTTTAACTTTAAATCTAGAGATTTCTCAATAGGTTGATTTTTCTATTTAGTGGACTAAATGTATCTCTTTATTTAGCTCGTGATGAAGTAACAAATGAAAATCTTACGTTTGAGAACCAAGATTCAGTGTCAGAAACTCAAATGCAATTAAAAAAACAAAGAATGTCTAGAGTGAAAAGACACAAGAGTAAGTAAAATTGTACATATTTTAAAATTATTTTAAAGTACATCTTTTAGATCTCTTTTTCTTGATTCATGCAAATGTACTTAAGCATATATTATTTTAGAAATGTTGCAGTTTGAACTATAGTATAAATAACCTAAGATAATTGGAGAACAAAGTAAAAACATTGATTCACTTTAGTTGAGATTTTTGTTCATAAAAATATTTAATTGCCTTGGATCATGTGCTCTTTATCCACCAGTACTCAATAACAGGCCAATAAATGTGTTAAGGGGTTATGCTGGTATCGTATGGATCCAAAAGCTCAGTGGGTGCCTCTTACCTGTGGTGCTGTCCTTTCGTCAAAGGCTCCAATCAGCAAACTGAGGGGTTGCTGAGACTAGTACCTCAGATGGCAAATGTGGTTCAGTGAGTCCCATGGGAAGGGTGAACTTGGTGGCCCATTGGAGGGCCTCCATGGCATTTTGTTGTTCAGGGCCCCACTCAAAATCAGCATCCTTTCTGGTAACCTGATAGATGGATATCATCAAGATACCTAACTGAGGAATATGAGCTTGCCAGTGGCTGAATGGTTCTACCAGTTGCTAGCCCTTCTTTTTATTTGTTGGGACAGAGAGAGCCAAAAGCTTGGCAGTGGAAAGAGACATTGGGCACCTTCTCCGATTGTGCCTAGCCATTTCACTTGGATCCTAAGTCTCTGTGCCTTGTCTGTATTAATGGCCCTATTCTGGGAACAGAGGGATCTTGCTGTCAAATGTGGGTCAACAGGGCATCTGTTTTTTGTTGGGTGGTGTTCTTATGTGGGCCTTCCGGGAGGATATCATCAATATAATGGAAAGCTAGTATTCCCTCTGGCAAAGGGACTTTTTCCAGATCACAGCTACCAACTCGTGCAGATACTCAGGGAATTTAGGTAGCCTTGTGGAAGGATAGTAAAGATATGTTGTAACCATTTCCACATACAAGGAAACTGATGCTGATCATCTGGGAAGGGAGGGATGCATAGCAAGTTTCCTCAATTGGGCAATAGCTTCTATAACAGTCACAATATCATGAACTGCTGGTGCCAAGGGAAGCACACTGACTGGGTGCCTCATAAACAACTGTGCATCTGCTGGCACTTGAGGCCTTGCATATTGGCCAGACGGGCCAATTGAATGGAGAAACAGTCTCAGGGAGATCACTGGATTCCTTAAGCTTAGCCATGAGGGTAATTTTTCTTTTTTTTTCCATAGGCAATCAGTATTGTTTGGGGGAGACCAGACTGTCTGTCAGATGGATCATTTCACCTTTTCCATATGCTCCACTAAAATGGCACTTATTCCAGCAATTCCTATCAGGACTTAGGGGAAAAAGTGACCAGGTGTACACGTTGATAATGCATATTCACCAAGTATAGTTTGCTAGTGGGGGCCATAACAATGTAAGTTTGTAGGTGCCCTCAGGAACTCAACCATAGTTGGGTATGGGTAAGCATTGCCATAGTGGTGGCCTCGGGCCCCAAACAGTGAGCATTATCTGTTTCCCTCTCTTTCTGGTGCTAGGAGTTGAGGGGATCACAGTCACTTGTATACTGGTGTCTCTGCCACATCCCCATTTAATTCTGGAAACAGAGGGATCTTGGCCTAACCTCCAGTCTTGTTCATTTTATTATTATTATTTTTTTTTATAGAAATAGAGGAGTATTTTTTTATTCCTTTTAAAACGAATCCTGAAGTAGATTAACACTAGAGAAATAAGTTGAAAATGTTGCATAGTGATATTTACTTACGGGATATTTAGCACACATGTGACTTGTTACTAGATAATAATTTCAGGAGGTTAATATTGCATATTATTTTATATGAAAACTGATCTGAATCCAGATTCTTCAATTCAGAGAGAGAGCAGAGAACAATTGTTCCAACAGCACACAGACCAAGGAAACACAGCTGTTTTATTCCTTAGAGGGCCTCAGACAACAAACTAATCTGTTTCTTATCAACATTCAATTTTAAGATTACCCTCAGAAGTTAAAAGAAACTAAAGAAAATCATGCTTTCCATACAGAGGGCACATGCATCTGAAGTAGATGCCATTAAAAGTCACTGTAAATTATTACAACCAAGCAATAGAAAAAATTTAGTCAATTTCTTCAGACATTGTCAACTCTTCTTCTTTACTTCGATAGAAATTCAGTGGAAAGTGTTTATCATAATATTCATCTGGAATTGAAAACATTAGTTTGATCATTTTCTAAAATTTATTCATTTTATCTTTGAAGTGTTTATGTTGAAATTCCCAGGGGAGGGACTAACAGTAAGTTGGCATTTCTCTTAGCAAGTTTCATGCAAGAAATATGTGTAACACAGAAAAATATAGTCTAGGTTCAATTTTCTCTAATGAAAACAGTTTACCAAGTTAAGAATTTGTTCATTTATATTGTAACTTTCTTCAATTAATAGAGGATTTGATGCTCGATTTTGCTGAACCTGTCTGGATTTCGTGGAATTCATTCATGGGTAGATTTGCATCAATCGTAATATGAGAGTGAATATTGTTTTCCAGTGGTAATATAAGGAGGGAACAGAGCACCAGAAATAAAAGAGATGTGACTGTTCAACTGATTGTCCCATATTTGCTTAGCCTGTGGTCATGTCTGTTGTGGTTTTCATATATTACTAGAGGAAAAAATTACTTTTTATAGTGACTGTCTGGGGATATGAAGCTAACTCTGAAAGCAATTGCCCTGAACATTAAACATTTCTAGTATATCAAAGCACACTAGTAAGAAGATTTCATGTCTCCTGTGTGTCTTCAAAATCTTCCCAATCATGATATGAAAAATATCTAAAATAAATATTTTTAAATACATTAAATAATTCTGATTTAAATAAACACTGATTGTTGGAGTTACTATGGCATGAGTTTGCTCTTCATTTCATTTTTAATCAAACATAAAAGGATTTGAATTCAGAGAAGGCCAGAGTAAAATATACTTATCATGTTGCTTTTTATGTTAATCAGCATTTTATTCATTATTCTCAGAAGGAAGATCTCTTCTAACTTGTGTCTGGGATTCATTTCTTCATCCTTAAATTCAGTATCTTTAAAAAAACTGGCTGGCTGTGCAGTTAGACAAGCAAGTCCTGTGATCAGCTGCAAGATAGAAGTTGGTGAGACACGCACAGGTGTGGATCTTACCAGGGGCTAAAAGGCACAGGATGACTGCAACCTCCATTATTTATCAGGCAGAGATGTTTGGATACATCAGGTTGCCTATAAGAATGATACACCTGGATATCTGTGATGGCATGCCATGAGTTAATCACTGAGAGTCTGTCTGCTGCTGAGGTTTTATGGGTATGGCTGAGTGACTCGGTTTTCCCATCAGTCCAGTAGATGTAGTCTTCAAACAATGTCAGTGCAGTCACCCTTAGAATATTTTGATTAGGGACTTGGAGGTAGTTTGATCTATTATTTAGATTCATTGGATTTTGTGTCTATGAGAACTGTCCATGTCACTAAACTCAATGTGATTTTCATTGGCCCAGTAGATTCTGTGGTTGACGTAATCAATTGTAGTGCCATAGGTCTAGAAATCTTGGTTTCTATGACAGCACTTTGATTGGTTCCATCATTCCAACACAGCCAGTGTGAGGATACTTACAGCAGTCAATCTAATACAAATACCCAGCTTGAGGATCTAAAGACAGTTCCCTGGGAAACTTCAGTTGTTTGCTAACAAGTATAGTAGGGTACAAGCCATTGAGTTTGGATACTTCAATGATCCTTTTTTCAATGATCTTTTTTTCTGTGTCAGACCAATAGAGGTTTCTTCCAATCCAGACAACAGCAAGTGCATTAGGGACAGCTGTGCTATGCACTACCTTAATATCACTTCCATTTAAACACATTCAATTAATGCGGTGGCCGTTGGGTCTGCTAGAGTCAATTCAGTAGACAAATTCTTCTCCATAATCAAAGTCTATAGCAATAACATTGTTTAATTCCTGTTTTAAAAGTGTGTAGTTGGAGCCATCAGTGCTAATTTTCCTTATCTCATGATGATCAGCAAGAATTAGGAAAGGTTCTTCATCTGAGAGTGATTTGCAGCCATTTGGATTATCAGGTTGTATTTCATACCCATCTGTACAGAGGCACTTGTAGGTCCCATATGTATTGAGGCACTGCTGGCTATAGGGAAATTCTGAAGAACATCCTTCAATGTCTACACATGTTTTACCATCAGCCTTCAGTTGGAATCCTGGCCAGCATTTGCACTTGTAACTGACTGGAAGATCCTGACAATCTTGAGAGCATCCACTGACTTTCTTAGTCAAACATTCATTTGTATGGCAGTTTCTCTCATCTGAGCCATTGCTGCAGTCATCCTTATTGTTACAAAGACCTCCACTGGGAATGCACCTGCCATTTTTGCACATAAAAAATGAACTGTTGCATGACTGTTCTGCACTTCCGCACTTTGGGTTTGAAGGTGCTTCATCAGAATGGCCATGGCAGTCAAAGTCTCCATCACACTGCCACTGAGTATTTAAAAGACATGGCCCATCAGCACAACTAAATTCTTCCACTTTACACTGCCAGCATCCACATTACCATGACTCATCAGAGCCATCACCATAGTTATCATCATGGTCACAAACAAATTGTTTGGGAATGCAGACTTTTTATGGCACATGAAAGCATTTTCATCACATGTATTATTGGGAATGTAGCCTGCTGTGAAGAGCTCATTGCTTCTACTTGGACAGTCTTTTTCACTGTCACAAAGCCAGTGTCGGGGCACACAGTCGTGGGAGCCCTGGCAGCTGAACATGTCAGTGACACAAGTTATGGCACCACAAATGCTTTCACTTTCATCTAGTCCATTTCTGCAATCATCCTCACCATCACAAATCCTGTGCTTAGAAGTACATTTTTGTGCAGAACACACAAATTGGTTCCAAGAGCAAGAAGGATCACAATGTACTTCATAATGTCCGTCCTCACAGTCATTCTGGCCATCACATACCCAGGTGTTCAAAATGCATCTTCCACTAGGACAACCAAAATAATTTTCTTCACATTTGTGTTTGTTTTGAACTAGAAACTGTAATTCATCAGAGTAGTCTCCACAGTCATTAGACCCATCACACATACAGGTTGGCAGAACACACAGTGAGGTAGAATTACGTTCTATGAACCCTGTGGTTTTCACTCCAAGTTTATAGAAATGTGTGCAGTCTGTGTTATTACATTTCTTTTCATCTGAGGCATCTGCACAATCCATGTTCTGGTTACAATGTACTGATTTTGGAATGCAAGTTCCATCTGCACAGCAGAACTCAACAGCAGCACAGGTTGAAAAGGAGGATTTTTCCCAATGGCAGCTGGTTGGGGAATGGAAGTCAATGACCCACCTTGTTTATTTTTAAAAGTCAAGATGTCTGGGTTAAAGTTGGCAGGGCTCTCAGTTTCACCTCCAGACTTAGTTGAGGGGATGGAGAGAAGAGTACATGATTTAGTCACGGGGGCCATCAGTGTGTAGAACCTAGCAAGCCACCTGCCAGGCCTCCCATTTTGTGTTCTCTAGCCATGAGTTCCTTTTTTGGGGAGCCCATTCACCTCCTCCATTGAGACCCCTTTATTGAATTACCAGACCCAGAAATCTATTTGGACAGGCCCTTGCTCAGAGTGTCCAGGCCGAGGTGCTGATTACCATTTTTATGTCACTCTCTAGTCTGGTCAGTCACTGTTATCTTGGCAGTAGCTGCTTTTTCCATGCCCAGGAAATTAAGATCTGGATTGCATTGTGGACTGATTGACAGATCTTATGAAGAAATTTAATTATGCTTGATAGCCAGTGGGGAACCATAGGAACGAAACTAGAATTCTGAGTCTGGCTAACAATCTCATCATTTACTCCCCTCTTTCTCTCTTTGTATACCCTTTGAGCCACAAGCATGGCTCACAGGGCGGCTGTGACCTCTGCAAGCATGGTCCAAACAAGTTTTTAAGTAGCCGACAATGAATTATGGGTGAACCAAATCTGTTGGCAACTAACAGTACCCAACTGAGAAAGGAGAGTCTTGGATGTTTACTTCCTCTCATCCTCCCACCTTCCTCTCTTTCCTCAGGCCAAGTGGCTCCTGCCAGGGCACTTTCAGGTGGCAGTCTGTGGTGGTGCTCCCTATGAGGTGCCACTCTATTCCATCCTTCACTGTGGAGGGAACTATCCTGTCTGTCCAGTCTTTTCGGATTACTTGTTAAAGCAATCCCAAAGGCCCTACATTTTTTCCATTAAAGGCACAGGTCTCAAAAACTTGCTGAATTCTAGTCTGTCTTATGTCTCAGGGAACTGCTTAGAGGTACAAATAGATGTTGGATGCAACTTAACTTTCAGGTTCTCTGACAACTTTTGGTCCCCTAACCGGACGATGATAAGCAATAGTGAGAAGTTGTTTCTCTAGGTTTTTTAGAGTCTCTCTGAACTCTAATTTGACGCTTGGGGCAAGCTCAGCTACTGAATAGGGGTCATAATGAGAAGGACCAGTGGTTTCATTCAGAACCGAAGATCCTATGTGACAATCCACCTGTTATCTCCAAGAGCCCCCTTGGTGTCCTGTAGCATTTCTGAACCCATTGACATGACAATTGAATTGCTAGAGCTCCCCCACCACCACCACCATCACCACCACAGAGTGCTCCACAAGCCATTAGCAGTTCCCCAGATGCCCTGGGGGGTCTTTATGCTTTTCGTTTTTCCAGAAAGGCATTGTACTTAATTGACCATCTTGTCAGGGAGAGAAAGAACTGCCTGGGTTCAAGTTGGTCATTTAAGACAATAAACCAAATTGAAAGTAACAATCAATCTTTATTCATTAACTGTGATAGTATATGCAAGAGGCTAAATCAGAAAGGTCACTAGCTCCCCCAGTTTCCCATTTTTTCCCCATGGAAGGGAACAGGGCTGAGTCAAAGGTATCCACACCGAGGAAAACAAGAACAAAAGACTCCTGCCTTTTTAGGGACCTGGGGACCTGGAGGAGGGAGAAAGAGGAGGGCTAGAAGTGCAAAAATATTGAATATGAAGTTAATGTGGAGAAAGGTGGTTTCAGGTCCCCTGAGAAGATCCTTGCACAAGCACCAGAACACTGTCTCAGCTGAGGCCCTTCCCCCCGCATAGGGCAACTTCCGAATGGAGGTGCCTGGGTTGGCCATGCACCCACCCATAAGAACACTGCTGGTGGAGCTGGAGAAAGTGGTTGGGTAAGTCTTCATTCCACTCACTCCAGAGACTGCAGTCACTGAGGCGCACCAAGTCTGGTGTGGGGAGGGCAGATCTTTGGTGAGAGCTGCCAGGTACAGCCTTTCTAATTGCCTATGGTTGGTCCTGAAAGATCGGAGGATTTTGTTCTGGAGGTGGACTTCTCAGAATATACATATACACACACATACAAACACACATGCACATACAGCTACAAGTAGACATACACATAACACATATGTATAGACATATGCATAAATATGCACATGCACATATTCATAAATATTTACCTACATACACACACGTGTACATATACATGTACAAGGGCATAGACATAGTTTAGAAATCATGAGTTCTCATGGTTACCTTCAATTCCAGTCCGAAGGCTTGATACTGCCTTCCTCCACTTCGTATGAGTATGCCCTTTCTTCCACAGTGTGACTTCCTGACCCATTTACTCATTGGCTCAATCCTGTAAACCTTCTAAATCATTTCAGAATTGCTTAGCTCATACTGTTACAAAACAAACCTACTAAAAAGATTTTGTGATTTGTTTACAGTTCTCCCCAACATTCCACTATTGCCTAAGAATGAGGGTATATCCCAATTATTTTATTCCAGAGTTACTTGTATTTTTCTTCCTCTTAGGAGGTTAATGTTCTAGTATACTTCAGTTTTAGTTAACCCCTTTGATTTAATCTTATGTTCAGAATATGTGGAACATTATTCTGCTTCAAAAAGTCAAAAAAAAAAAATGCCAAAAGGTATACATAAAGAAGTATTGTTCCTTCCTGTATAACTTCCCTTTGTATTCCCATCTCTGTTGTAGGTAACCAACTTTTTTGTTTGCTGGTTTCCCTTTCCTGTGTTTCATTTTGTAAAACTGAGTATTTCTCTATTTCTTCCTTTCTATTTTTTAAATCCTTTCTCCTTTCAAATCCAAAAGTAGAATACTTGATATCCTAGACCCATTTTTCCCATTTTCTTTCACTGAACATTATCCTTATAAATGCCTCCATGTCTGTTTAGAGGTCTTTTTCATTCCCTTTACAGCTGCATTTATAGCTGTTTTTACCACATATATGCCATAGATAATTTATAATATACTCCTTAGTTTATTCACCTGATCTCTTACGTGTGAACATTTAGGTAATTTTGAATATTTTGCAATGACAAATAATGCTATCATGAGAAATCTTGTGCATATGTATTTTCAATGTTTGGTTTAGAAAAATGCGTATGATCATAAAGTATAAATAATCTGAGAAAACTGGAGACCAATATAAACTATATTTCATGCCAAGCAATATTTATGAGATAATGAGACAGCTTTGATACATACATACTAAAAGTCTTTTCCCAATAATCGTATCAGATGTATCATGATGGTAATTTATTTATAGCTTCACAAAAATAAGAGAAAGTCCTGTTGAACACTTTCCATAAATTGGAAATATAGAGATTTCACAAAAGATCTGTTTATGTATTTAGTAAACTAAGTACATCTCTTTATGTATCCTGGAGTGAAGAACCTGATGAAAAGCTTATGCTCGAGAACCAAGATTCTGTGTCCGAAATCCAAAAGCAAATAAGAAAACAAAAAACATCCAGAGGGGAAAGGCTCAAGAGTAAGTATAATAATTGTATATTTCTTTAAACTAATTTGAATTAAACTCATCAAGAGATGATTTTCTTTGGTTCATGAGTATGTGCTTAAGCATATATTTTTTTAGACATTTTACACTTTGAACTATAGTGTAAATACTCAATGGTAACCATAGAATGAAAGCTAAAACATTGCTATTTTTAGTTGGGATTTCTTTTTGTAAGACTACTTCACAGACATGAGTCTAGTGTACAGTATCCACCAAGACCCAGTGTTGTGTCTTAAAATGTGTGCTCTTTAAGCTGACTCTAGGTGCTGACAGATTCAAAATACTAATGAGTGCTTCTGACCTGTGGTGGTATTCTTCTGCCATAAGCTCCAGTTGACAAACTGAGGGTGTGCTGAGTTGTGTAACCCAAATGGCAAAGGTGGATCAGTGGGGCCAAGGGGGAGGGTGGTTTGGGTGGGTCTTGTAGGGCCTCCAGGGCTTCCTCTTGTTGGGGACCCACTCAAGGGTTGCATTCTTTCTTGTTACCTGATAGATGGCTGCCATCAATATAGCCACATGGGGAATGTGAGAGCACCTGTAGCCAAAGTTCCACTAATAGCTGGGACAACTTTTTATTTTGGGGGCTAGGAGTGTTAAAATCTTGATAATCTCTTCTGGAATTAGATGAAGTACACACTTTAAGAACTTGTCCAGTAATTTCTTTGTGCACTAGGTCCTGGTACGTTGTCTTTATTATGGTCCAGCATATTGGTCATATGTCCATGCACAAGGTTTTCAGCAAGGTGTCCAGCTTTTGTTGCATGGTGCCCTTGTTTGGGCTTTCCAGGAGATTGCCATCCATAAAATGGAAGGCTAATTCTCCCTCCAAGAATGGGACTTTTCACAGGTCGAGACCTACCCACTGATAATGGACAGCCATTGAATTTAGATAGCTTTTTGGAAGGGCATTAAAGATGGTTCACAATCCTTTCCATAAAAAACCAAACTGATCATGATCATCTGGATGGAGAGGGATGCTGAATAGGGCATTTGTGATGTCAATTGCTAGATACCAAGTTCCCTCAATTGGTCAATAGCCTTTGTGACCATCACTGTATCAGGTACTGTGGTGCCAAAGAAGGTACTAGAGTGTTGAGCTGCCTACAAATAATGGTTAGTCTGCTGTCACATAAGACCTTGTGCACAGGCAAGATGGGTCTATTGAAGGAAAGAGTCTCAAGATAAACTATGGTGTTCCAGTTTGCTGATGCTGCCATTATGCAAAATACAAGAAACTGATTGGCTTTAATAAAGGGGTTTTACTTTGTTCCAAATTTATAATCCTAAGACCATAAAAGTGTCCAAACTAAGGCATCAACAAGAGGATACCTTCACTGAAGGGAGGCTGATGGCATCCAGAACACCTCTGTCAGCTGGGAAGGCATGTAGCTGGCACCTGCTCTTCCTTTGCTACCAGGTTGCATTTCAAACTGGCATTCTCTAAAATGTCTCTGGGACTCTCTTAGTTTCTTCAGCTCCTGTGCATCTAAGCATGGGGGTCCACTTTTAGCTTCTCCGGAGCAAACTCTGGGCTAGCATCTCCAAACATCTCGAAGTGTCAGTGTCAGCATCAGTTCTTAGCTTCTCTCCAAAATATCTCTCTCAGCTGCTCTGAGCTCCTTCTGTTTGTGAGCTCTTTTATAGGATGCCAGTGACCCAACCTGAATGGGTGGGGTCCATATCTCCATGGTAGTAATTTAATCAAACATTTTGCCCGCGGTTGATTGAGTCACATCTCCATGGAAATGCTCAATCAAAAGATCCCAACCTAATCAACACTAATACATCTGCCCCCACAAGATTGTATTAAAGAATATGGCTTTTTGGGGGACATAATATATCTAAACTGGCGCATATGGTTTCCTTCAGCTCAGATGTTAATAGGTTGTTTCTTTTTTCTCTTCAGGATGTTGATAATGTTTTTTGAAAACAACAGATTTAGGCTCTGGTTGTCTGGTAGGTTCATGGTCTTCCACATGAAATGGGTCTAACTGCAGTAATTCCTTTCATAGCTTGGTCATGAAGACAAGCTTGTTTTCACACAGACAACACATCCATACTTGTAATATATGCTATAGAGGAGGTTATAACAATGGAGGTGTTTTCAGAGCACCAAGGGACCCACTCACAGTCAGAGCTGGGCAAGTGCGGTCGCCTCAGACCCCAAACAAGAGACCATTTCGCTTGTTTGCTGGTGCTAGGGTTTGTGGGGATGACAGTCACCTGTGTACTCATATCTTGAAGGCCAAAATATGCAATTACCCCCCACTTCTCATCGAACTGTGCCCAAGGCGTATGACTGCTTGTGTCCCATTGGGACAGAAGTCTCTCAGCCTAACCATTAATCTTTTTTACTCCAGGTTAATTGTTGATGATGTTCTCTAATTCATGTCCAGTTGCCTCAGGATGGGTAGCAGTAGCAAAAATTGAATTAGTCCTAGGGCCCATCATGCATTACATCATTGGACCACCTCAGTGTGCCCCCAGGGTCTGGCAGCTGGCCTTGAATTCTTCACTGAGGAGCCCATCAGTTACTTCCTTTGACACCTGATATTGAGTAACCGGATCCAGAGATACTTTGGGTAGACCCTTACTGGGATGGTTGAAAGGAGGGCATGTGATCACCATTTTTACAACTCTCAAGTGGTGATCATTTACTATGTTGCATTTTTTCATGCTTGGGATTTTGTCGATAGATCTGGATTTTCCTGCTGTGATGAGGATATTAATTGAGTTTGGTAACATGCTAGAGGGACTCCAAAGAACCGAGAAATCTGTTATTATTAAAAGTTCTCATCAGGTATTCTTCTCATTCTCTTTGTAGACCCAAGAAACCACCAGGCTGGCTCAGAGGATGCTATACCTACTCAAAACAAGGGTGGTCCAAACATGTATTTAATGGATAGGAAACTCATAATGGGTCACCAAGTCTGTTGGAGATCAACTAGTGCCAGGCTGAAGAAGGAAAGGTCCTGGGTGTTCTCTTCCTCTCATCCATGCCTTTCCATCCCCCTCCTTAGGCACAGTTACCTTGTCAGGCTGTCTCAAGGAAGGAGTTTGCAATGATGTGCCTCACTAAGTGCCATTCTCCCTCACTAGGTCTAGCAAGATTACCTCCTTCATTGTGCAGGTAAACTCTTCATGTGTCTAATGTCTCTCTGGGTAACAGGGCGAGTTATCCTGAAGGGCTGTAATTCTTTTACATTAAAGGCATGAGTCTCAATAACTCATATAGCAGGGTGTTCATCTGTACCGGGGAACTGCTCAGAGCTACAATAGTCATAGCGTGCAAAGTGTCTCCTGTGCCTTTGATCCCAGTCCTGGGAGACTGTAAACAGTAGCTAGAAATTGCCCCAAGTTCCTTAGAGCCCCACTGTTAGTTCCCTAATTTGAACTTTGGGGTAATCTTTGCCATAAAGTTGAATACTAAAGAGAAGGACCCATACCCTCCTCCCAGAACCAAGAATCTCATGTAAACAGTCCACTGTCATTCTCCATGAGAGCCATTTGTTGAGTGGTGTTACTTTTTTGATCCAGTGGCATGTGCGTTCAGTGAGACCCTCAGACTCTTGCAGATGATCTGTTAATTTAGAGTCTGGGATTCCTCTAGCTCCTCTGAAACGTGCCCCATTGGATTTTCAGGATTTGGCTTTTTCAGGAAGGCATTGTGCTTAATTTTTCACAGCATACACTATGTTAATTTGTCAGAGAGGGTTACTAGGTGTCCAGGTATCAATTAAGAAAACAAGTCAAGTTGAAAGTAGAAATTAAGCCTTCATATTCAGTTACTGTGATGGTATAAGCTAGAGGCTAAACTGGAGAGGTTGCTGTCTTCCCAATATTCCGTAATTCCCTACAGAATGACATCAGACGAGGGTCAAATAGGTCAATGCAGATTGGTGGGGAGATCAGCTCATTCCTGAGGGAACCCTCAAATAAAGGGCTTCTGTGTTGGGACTTGAGAATCTGAGTTTAAAAAAGAGAGGGAGGCCTAGTTGTGAAAAAGTAGTGAATACTGAGTCACGGTGGAGGAAATTGTTGTCCTAGATTCCTAGGGCTGCTATAACAGAGTAGCACAAACTAGGTAGCTTAAAACAACAGAAGTTTATTGTCTCACAGTTTCAGAAGCCAGAAATCTAAAATCAAGTTGTTGTCAGCGCCATCACTCTCATGAACTAGAAGGAGAGATTCTTTTCTTGCTTCTTCTAGCTTAGGGTATATGCCGGCAATCCTTGGAGTTCCTTGTCTTATAGAAGCATCACTCCAGTGTCTGCCTCAGCCTTCACATGGCCTTCTTCTCTGTGTCTCTCCCCTTCTTCTCATAAGGAATCCAGTTATATTGGCTAGAGGCCAGCCTAATTATGACCTTTTCTTAACTTGACTAGTTGCAAAGGCCCTATTTCCCATTTAGGTCACATTTACAGGATCTGTGTTAGAACCTTGACATATTTTTTTGGATACACAATTCAACCTGTAGCAATTGTATTCTAGAATGCACTGTCAGGCAACCTCAGCAGAGATACCTGAACACTGTCTCAGCTGAGGTCTCCACAACCCACATAGGGAGTCCTCTGAAGAGTGGTGCCTGGTACAGTAAAGCTGTGCTTGTGTGTGTGTGTGTGCATATGTGTGTGTGTGTCTAAGCCCTTGACTCGAACTTCCTCCAGAGTCTGTAATACACTGGCTTGCATCAAGTCTGGTAAGCAGCAGGCAGCTTCTCCCGATACGGACTGCCATGTAAAGCCTTTGTAATTGCCTGTGGCTGGGCCTGAAAGATCACATGCAGCATTTTGCTTAAAAGAGACACCTCATTTTAAACACGTTACATATATATACATATATTCATGAACATCTCTATCAACAGGCTTATACGTGTGCACATATTCATGTGTGAAAGAAGGGAGCCGACTCTGTCTCTCTGTTCCTGCAGGAAGTTCTTTATTGGCTTTTTAGCACAGGATTATATAGCATAAAAGCATTCTTTGGGTTATGTAATTGTTTTCCCATTTCCCAGGCAACCACATTTGTTCTAAAATCAGAAGACTAGCATGCTTACAATCTTTGGGTGCAAGCTTGAGGACAATAGTAATCTCAGGGAAGGATCTCTTCTGAACCAGGTGGGAAAGCAGGGGCATGGAAGGAGCCCAGCATCATTCTCTAACTTAATTGCCTGCTGTCAGGTGCACAATGCCTCATGCCTGCCTTCAGGCACACAATAATTTGGCCTTCTCCCAACCTGGTGCCTGCCTTCAGGCACACAATGCTTAGGCGGCCTCCCTGACTAACTTGCCAAGCCAGGGAACCTTCCATGCCTCCACATCTCCCCCCTTTTGATTATGATTACAATTTTGTGGAATAACATAAAGCTCATTCATAGGGATATCATGGGGGTTCCGGGAACAGGCGTGACGTCTTCTTAGGCTGGTCCACCTGCACCGGAGTTCTAAAAGGAAAACACAAGATATAGCACTAAGTAAGATCCATTTAGCTATAGAGGGTAGAGAAAATATGTGACCCCAGGAACTTGGGTCTAGTCATTGCAAATGATTTTGTAGAGTATTAATAGCATTGGTTCTCTCTTCATTGATTTGGGTGGCATGGAGCATTTCTAAAATTTGTGTTTTTAGATTATTCACATCACTAGTTAAATTATCATGAAATGCTCCCCACAATTGTTTTTTGGCATCATTCCAAGTGTGGCATGTATGATCCCATTGCAAACGGGTTACGCAGATGGACGTCATCTGCCAATCACATCTTAAGGTAAGGTGCCGGGCAAGGACATCTTGCCGTTCACCTACAAATTCAACTGCAGCCTCTAGAGCTTGAAGTTGGCTTAGGATTTTCTGATCAATGCTTTGTTGAGTAATAAATTGTTGACCAACATTCTCAATAGCAGAATTTACAAAGTGAGCTGTTTGCACAGTTTGGATGATAGCTACTATAGACGCAGTAGCAGAGGCTAAAATTACAACAGCAGATATAAGAAATGCAATTAGAGTAAATATGAAATGGGGGACATGAATTTTTTCCAAAGCCTGTTCAAGAACAGCAAGAGAGGAGGAAGATTGCCATTCTCGAGTTAGATTCACTGGTAGAAATATTTCAGTTTGTTTGTTTAAGACTAATATACTTGTTATATTCCTCTCAGTTATGTTAGTGTTTGAAATACAAGTAGTACAATATGAGTTGTTTGAGAAGGTAATGTAGTAATGATCAGAATAGGTAATATTAAGAGAATCACTGATTAGGAATATGTAAGATGTGTAGTGCAGACTAGGACATCAAGAATACAGTTATGAGTGAAAGTAATATTTGTATGCTTAGAAGAGTTATAATTACCATGCCAGATGGATACTTTGTGGAAGACATGTCCTAACCACCACACGGTACTCTGCGGCGGCCAGGGATCGAGTTGAGGGGCAGGAAGGCTTAATGAGCCATTGGTCCAAATGATAGGTTCAGAGGAGTTTGCCACAAGGACAGAGTGATTTCTGACCCAATGAACTAATTGTGTGTGGTTGCCAGACATGAGACTTCCGACGGGGCTCCAATCAATAATAGAGTGGTTATGAATGAAAAGGACATGGGGATTTTTGACACTGCATGCTTCCCAATCGAGGGATGCACCCGTGGGTTTACATTTGTTGCATCTAGATGCTCAAGGGGGATCTGGAGCTGGCACGGAAACATTATTCCGGGTAGTTACGTTTCTATAAGTGAGGCTCCCTGTGGATATGAAAGTGAGTGTCTGGGAGGAATTATGTAGCCAGACACGGTTATGGGATTTGAGGCAATATCCACTGGTTAAAGAAACACAAAGGGGAAGATGAGAGGAGGCGAAAGATAAACTATTGTTAGCTAAGGTCCATTGACTGCCATTAATCAGAAGACCGCTAGGTGGCACATGCACTCCACCTAGCCAAGTGGTAACATTGTGGAAAACAGGGAAAGGCGAGTCCGCCCAAGTTACTGGGCAGAACAGAGGGGGGTCTAAAATGTGCGCCCAATATAGGTGGGCAGAGACACATGGGGATAGAAAGGAGAA
The DNA here is from genome assembly GCF_015220235.1 of Choloepus didactylus. Classification (NCBI taxonomy): domain Eukaryota; kingdom Metazoa; phylum Chordata; class Mammalia; order Pilosa; family Megalonychidae; genus Choloepus; species Choloepus didactylus. Next base: position 16,301,537 of record NC_051311.1, read on the forward strand.
CAAGGAAAGGAAGATTAAGGTTACCGCACTCTGGCAATGGATAGTAGAAACCATTGCCAGAAACAGTGTTTCTGGTGTTACAGGGGTGCCGGTTTTTTGCAGCACTGCTTCAGCCTTTTGAGTAGTTTTCTTTAGGACTCCTCACATCATCAACGGGGCCTGCCGAGGTAGAAACACAAGCATATCCCTGTTCCCAGGGGGGTTAAAACAAAACCTTCAGACAAAGCTTTCAATAGCCCTTTAGTAAACGGACTTGCGGCACCATTCACACAAATGCTTTTTTTTGAGTTTTTTGTAAGTCTGACAAGTTAATGGCTCAAACACTCTTTGATTTTGCTCGTTAAGCATACCAGGACAAACAAGATCACCAGCCAATGCCGCCTCACACAAACAGTGTTGTAAAACTGGTGCGGAACCTCCAGGGAGAGGAGGTGGCAGCGGTGGTAAAGGAGGAGGAGGAGAGGGCCAGGTTTTGGTTGTTTGTCTGCCACCTTTATCAGCTGTTGGAAGGGGAACCGAGAGCTCAGGAGGTGGAAGGCACTCATCAGAGACAGCTGTGGTCTTCCTTTTAGGTACCTCAGTTTCAGAAAGCTCAGTTCCAGCAATATGAAGAGGGGTCAGGGCAGTGCGAACAAGAGCCCATGTAGTAAATGTCTTAGAGGAAATTTTTTGTCCTTGCTCAAAATCACGTTTTAAATTCCTTCCAATTCGTTCCCAGACATCTAGATCTAATGTGCCCTTATCAGGAAACCAAGGGTTATGCTGAACAACGTCATGTAACAAAGAATGCAAAGTGTCCTCAGAGACAGAAGCTCCGCTAGCCTGCAGCAGCTGTTGTAGGGTTAACACATACCAGCACTGGGGAACAGTAAGAGACTGACCCATATCATTAAGTGGCTGAAACTACTGAACCACCGCAAAATAAAATCGCTTGTACTTAACTGCGCAGCTTCCAAATGTCGTGGTCAGGACTGGATTTCCTCACACAGGGCACCAATTGTGAAAGAAGGGAGCCAACTCCATCTCTCTGTTCCTGCAAGAAGTTCTTTATTGGATTTTTAGCACAGGATTATATAGCCTAAGCATTCTTTGGGATACGTAATTGTTTTCCCATTTCCCCAGGCAACCACGTTTGTTCTAAAATCACAAGACTAGCATGTTTACAATCTTTGGGTACAAGCTTGAGGACAATAGTAATCTCAGGGAAGGATCTCTTCTGAACCAGGTGGGAAAGCAGGGGCACGGAAGGAGCCCAGCATCATTCTCTGACTTAATTGCCTGCCATCAGGTGCACAACGCCTCGGTGCCTGCCTTCAGGCACACAGTGCTTTGGCCTTCTCCCAACCTGGTGCCTGCCTTCAGGCACACAATGCTTAGGAGGCAGCCTCCTTGACTAACTTGCCAAGCCAGGGAACCTTCCCTGCCTCCACGTTCATGTATATGCACACGTGTGGAATGCATTATATATAATGCTTCTAAAATCATTTCAGACTTGCTTAAAACATACCACTACAAAATAGACCTACTAGAAAGATTTGAAGATTTGTTTATATCCACTCTCAGACCTCAATCCTAAGATTGACTGTGTGTGGCAGTTACTTTATTCATGAGTTACTTGGATTAGTGCATTTTTCTTTCTTTCAGGAGGTTAATACTTTAATTTACCTTCAGTTTAGTTTACCCTTTTTGATTTAATTTTATATTTGTTATATGTGGAACATTATTCTATTTCCCAAAGTAAAAAACATGCCAAAAGATATAAGTAAAGAAGTATTTTCCCTTCCTGTATACCTTTCCTTTTATTCCCACCTCAATGGTAGAGATCCAACTACATTGTTTTCTGGTTTTTTCTTTCCTGTGTTTCATTTTGCAAAAATAAATATTTCTGTATTTCTTGTTCTACTTGTTTTATCCTTTCTCCTTTTTCAAACCCCAAAGTTAGAATATTTGATATCCTCTACCCATTTTTTCCACTGGGCATTATTTTCATAATGCCTTCTTGTCTGTTTAAAGATCTTTTTCATTATTTTGGAGCTGCATTTACATCTGTTTATACAACATATGCACTATAGATGATACTATACCATAACATATTCCTTAGTTTATTCACCCAATCTCCAGTGCTTGAACCTTTAGGTTATTTTGAATAATTTGCGATTACAAATAATGTTGTAATGAGAGAACTTGTGCATATGTAGTTTCATTGTTTGATTTAGAAATGTGTAGGATCGTAATGTATAAATAATCTGAGAAAACTAGAGACCAATTTATACTATATTTCATACCTAACAATATTTATGAAATAATGAGACAGCTTGAGTAAATACCCACTGGAACTCTTCTCCTAACAATCATATCAGATTTACAACAATCATAACTTATTTATAACTATAAAAATGAGAGAAAATCCTGTTGAAAACTTTCTGTAACTTTGAAATCTAGAGATTTCACAGAAGATCTGTTTTTGCATTTACTGGACTAAGTGCATCTCTTTATGTAGCTCATGACGAAGAACTGGATGAGAATTTCATGCTTGAGAACCAAGATTCAGTGTCCAAAATCCAAATGCAAGCAAAAAAAACAAAAAACAAACAGAGAGGAAAGGATCAGGGATAAGTATAATAATTTTATATTACTTCCAATTATTTTGAATTAAACACACTGGAAGATTTTTTTTTGCTTTGGTTTATGATATGTACTTGAGAATATATTTTTTAGACATTTCACATCTCGAACTATAGAATGAATACCCCAGAAAACCAGAGAAGAAAAGTTAAAACGTTGCTACCTTTTAGTTGGGATGTCTTTTTTGTAAGATTACTACATGGCCATAGGTCTAATGCTCAGTATCCACCAAGACCTAATAATAGACCCATAGTTGCATCTTAAAAGATATGTTTCAGCTAACTCTGGGTGCTGACAGGTTCAAAATGCTTTATGAGTGTTTCTGACCTGTGGTGGTATTCTTATGCCATAAGTTCCTATTGACAAATTGAGGGATTGCTGAGATGTGTTACACAAATGGCAAGGGTGGATCAGTGGAGCCTGTGGTGTAGGGTGGGGAGGATGGCTATTGGAGGACCTCCAGGTTTTCCTGTTGTTGGGACCCCCTCAGCAGCCTCATTCTTTCTTGTTACCTGATAGATGGCTGCCATCAATATAGCCACATGGGGAATGTGAGAGCACCTGTAGTCAAAGTTCCACTAATAGCTGGGACAACTTTTTATTTTAGGGGCTGAGTGTTAAAATCTTGATAATCTCTTCTGGAATGAGATGAGGTGGATATCCTAAGAACTTGTCCAGTAATTTCACTGTGCACTAGATCCTGGTACCTTGTCTGTATTAAGGTCCAGCTGTGTTGTGCATGTATCCATGCACCAAGTTTTCACCAAGGCGTCCAGCTTTTGTTGAGTGGTGTCCTAGTCTGGGCTTCCTGGAGATTGCCATCCATTAAATGGAAGGCTAGTTCTCCCTCCAAAAAAGGGACATTTTCCAGGTCAAGACCTACCCATTGATAACTTTCAGCAATGAATTTTGATAACCTTGTAGAAGGACATTAAAGATGATTTACAACCCCTTCCACATGAAAGTGAACTGATCATGAACATCCGGATGGGGAGGGATGCTGAATAGGGCATTTGTTATGTCAATAACTGCATAACAGTTTCCCTCAATTAGTCAATAGCCTTTGTGACAGTCACAATGTCAGGTACTGCCAGTGCCAGGGTGGCACTGCCCTTTTGAGCTGCCCATAATTAATGGTGAGTTTCTAGACACACAAGGCCTTGTGTATAGGCAAGATGGGTCTGTTGAATGGGGAGAGTCTCAAAGTGAACTTTGGTTTCCTTTAGCACAGTGTTGAATATAGTTATTTCTCCCACAGGATGTTGATAATGGTATTGGGAGACAACAGTGTTAGGCTCTGGTTGTCTGGTAGTTTCATGGTTTTCCACATGAAATGGTCCTATCTGTAGTAATTCCTGTCACACCTTTGTCATGAAGAGAAGCTGGAAGGTGCATAGACAACACATTGATAACTGTAATATTTTCTATAAAGGACGCTGTAAAAATGGAGTGTTGTCAGTGCACAAAGGGACCCACTCACTGTCAGATATGGGTAAGGGCAGTGGCCTCAGACCCCAAACCAGAGAATGTTTCCCCCTTTTGCAGGTGCTAGGGTTTGGGGGTTCACACTCACCTGTATATAACTATCATGAAGGCTAAGATATGCGATTCTCCCCCACCTCATATTGCACTCTTGACAGTTCTGTAGGGTCTCTTGTGCCCCATTGGGAAAGAGGGCCCTCAGCTTAACCACTAGTCTTGTTGAGTTTTGAAGGCTGTGATGCCAGGTTAATTGTTGGTGGTGTTCTCTGATTCATGTCCAGTTACATTGTATGGGCTTTAGTAACTGTACTTGTATTAGTCATAGGGCCACCACCATGCACAACCTCACTGGGCCACCTGTTGTGCCCCAGGGTCTGGCAACTGATCTTGAATTCTTTGTTGGGGAGCCCATCAGTCTTCTCCTTTGAGACCCAACTTACATAACCAGACATAGAGATACTCCCGGAAAACCTTGGCTGGGATGATCTGAGGATGGACACCCAATTACCATTTTTGCACTGGTAGTATGTTACTATCTTGCCTTTTTATGCTTGGGAATTTTTCAGTAGATCTGGATTGTCCTTATCTTATCTGTATATTTAATTGAGTTTGGTAATATGCTAGAGGGACACTAAAGAACCTAGAAATCTGATATTATTAACAATCTCTTCATGTATTCTTCTCACTCCCACTTTGTAGTTCCAAGGAAACATGAGGCTGGCTTACAGGTCCCTATAGCTACTCAAAACAAGGGTGGTCCAAACATGTTTTTAATGGGTAGGAAACTCATCATGGGTCAGACAAATCTGTTGGAGATCAACTAGTGCCAGGCTGAAGAAGGAAAGGTCCTGGGTGTTCTCTTCCTCTCATCCATGCCTGTCCATCCCCCTCCTTAGGCACAGTTACCTTGTCAGGCTGTCTCAAGGAAGGAGTTTGCAATGATGTGCCTCACTAAATGCCATTCTCCCTCACTAGGTCTAGCAAGATTACCTCTTTCATTGTGCAGGTAAACTCATCATGTGTCTAATGTCTCTCTGGGTAACAGGGCGAGTTATCCTGAAGGGCTGTAATTCTTTTACATTAAAGGCATGAGTCTCAATAACTCATATAGCAGGGTGTTCATCTGTACCAGGGAACTGCTCAGAGCTACAATAGTCATAGCGTGCAAAGTGTCTCCTGTGCCTTTGATCCCAGTCCTGGGAGACTGTAAGCAGTAGCTAGAAATTGCTCCAAGTTCCTTAGAGCCCCACTGTTAGTTCCCTAATTTGAACTTTGGGGTAATCTTTGCCATAAAGTTGAATACTAAAGAGAAGGACCCATACCCTCCTCCCAGAACCAAGAATCTCATGTAAACAGTCCACTGTCATTCTCCATGAGAGCCGTTTGTTGAGTGGTATTACTTTTTTGATCCAGTGGCATGTGTGTTCAGTGAGACCCTCAGACTCTTGCAGATGGTTTGTTAACTTAGAGTCTGGGATTCCTCTAGCTCCTCTGAAACATGCCCCGTTGGATTTTCAGGATTTGGCTTTTTCAGGAAGGCATTGTGCTTAATTTTTCACAGCAATACACTGTGTTAATTTGTCAGAGAGGGTTACTAGGTAGGTGTCCAGGTATCAATTAAGAAAACAAGTCAAGTTGAAATTAAGCCTTCATATTCAGTTACTGTGATGGTATAAGCTAGAGACTAAACTGGAGAGGTTGCTGTCTTCCCAATATTATGTAATTCCCTACAGAATGACACCAGATGAGGTCAGATAGATCAATGCAGATTGGTGGGGAGATCAGCTCATTCCTGAGGGAACCCTCAAAGAAACAGCTTCTTTTGTTTTGGGACTTGGGAATCTGAGTTTTAAAAAGAGAGGTAGACCTAGTTGTGGAAAAATAGTGAATACTGAGTCATGGTGGAGGAAAGTGTTGTCCTAGACTCCTAGGGCTACTATAACAAAGTAACAAAACTAGGTGGCTTAAAACAACATAAGTTTATTGTCTCACAGTTCCAAAGCAAGAAGTGCAAAGTAAATGTGTTGTCAGTGCCATCACTCTCATAAACCAGAAGGAGAGATTGTTTTCTTGCTTCTTCTAGCTTAGGGTATATGCTGGCCATCCCTGGAGTTCCTTGTCTTATAGAAGCATCACTCCAGTGTCTGCCACAGCCTTCACTTGACCTTCTTCTCCCTGTGTCTCTCCCCTTCTTCTCATAAGGAATCCAGTTATATTGGTTAGAGGCCAGACTAATTATGACCTTTTCTTAACTTGACTATTTGCAAAGGCCCCATTTCCCCATTAGGTCACATTCACAGATATCTGTGTTAGGATTTCAATATTTCTTTTTTGAATACACAATTCAACCCATAACAATTGTATTCAAGAAAACCCCTATGAAGCAATCTTGGGAGAGATGCCTAAAAAATATCTCAACTGAGATCTCCACAACCCACATAGTAATCCCCTGAAGAGTGGTGCCTGGTATATTAAAGATGTGTGTGTGTGTGTGTGTGTGTGTGTGTGTGTGTGTGTGTGTGTGTGTGTGTGTCTAAGTCCTTGGCTACAACTGCCTCCAGTAACTGCAGTGCTGTGCATCAACTCTGGTAAGTGGTGGAGAGCTTTCCTGTATGTGGCCTGCATGTAAAGCCTCTGTAGTTTCCTACTGTTGGGACTGAAATATCACATGTAGCATTTTGCCTTAAAACAAATCCCTCATTGTATATGCAGGTACAGGTATATTACACATATACATATATTCATTCACATATATTTGTATGCATACATATGTGCACATATACATGCATATGCGCATACAGGGAAATAATTTAGAAAGTATGAGTTCTCACTTCAGCTTGTAACTGCCTTCCTTCATTTCCTTTGTGTATGTCCTTCCTTTTGCTTTGTGAATCCTGACCCTCATGAACGTCAATACATTTGTTCATCTGTTGAATTCTATAATGCTTCTATAATTTTACAGAATTTCTCAGTTAATACTGCGATAAAATTAACCTTCTTCAGGATTTGTTTGCACTCCCCTGCCCAACCACACTCATGTTCTTGACAAAGACCTAGGGTTGTACTTACTAAATAGTGTATTCACAGTTTACTAATATTGGTGCTTTTATTTACTTCACTGGGATCCTTTAAGTTAGTCTTCAGTTTTGGGTCTCCCTTGTTTTCCTTGCAGATTTAATTTTATTTCTCGAATAGGTTGAGCATTATCCTAATTTCAAAAGTAAATTATAAGTGAAGGGGAATAGTCAAAGAAGCATCATTACTTTTCATATCCATTCCCCTGTATTTGCCATTTTCTTGTCCCCTCCTTCTACATTGTTTTATGGCTTATCTTACCTGTGTTTCATTTTGTAAAAGTAAGTACTCTTTTACTTACTTATCTCTGTGTATTTTGTGAAAATTTTTCCTTCTTTCTTACTCTAAAGATAGCATACCAGATATCTACTTTTCAGCAATTTTTCCCCCGTCTAACATTATCTCCTGAAAATATACATCCAGTTCAATTTATTGGGATCTTTTGTATTCCTTTCACAGCTGTATATACAGTTTATGAACCACATTTTTTCGCATTCCTGATAGTATACCTTAGTTTATATTACATACCTTAATTTAGTCACCTAATCTCCTATGCTCAAACATTTAGATGATTTTGAATATTTTCCAATGACAAATAATGCTGTAATAAATAACCTCTTGTGCATATGCATTTTCATTATTATTTCAATGTAAAATATATTTACTACCTGGTAATCATGAAATAATGAGACAGCTTAAACACCATTAAACCTGTTTTCACAACCTTTACCTCAGATGTAGCATTATAATAATTTACTCACAACTTTATAAAAATGAGAGAATATGCTGCTGTGTACTTGTAGTTAATTTGTAACCTAGGGATGTCACAACAGATATATTTTCCTACTTGGTGGACTAAGTGCATCTCTTTATGTAGCTCATAACAAAGATGAAGATGAAAATCTTATGCTGGAGCACGAAGATTCGGTGTCAAAAACCGAAATGCAGCTGAAGAAACCAAGAACTCCCAGAGGAGAAAGACACAACAGTATGTATAATAATCATAGATATCTTTAAATTATATTAAATAATGCACCCAAAGGTCTTTTTTTGATTCATTAGTATGTACTTGAGCATATTATAAAAATTTATACTTAGAGCTGTAGTGTGAATACATTAACTAGATACCAAAGGTACAGTTTTGATACCTTTTAGTATGGATTTCTGTTTGTAAGACTATTTCATGGGCCAATAGTTTTCCCTTATAATTTGTGTCCTTTCACTATACGCTTGAATTTGCAAACTGAGTTGTTGCTGAGATCTGGAACTCAAATGGCAAATGTAGCTCAGTGGGGCACATGGGAAGGAGTGAACTTGGTGGCTTGTTGGAGGATGTGCTGGGTATCCTGTTCTTTGCGGCCCCAATAAAAGGTTGCATTCTTTCTGGTAACTTGATAGATGCATACCATCAAGATACCCATAAGGAATGTGAAAGCAACTGTGTAACCCCATCAAATGTTGGGCCTTGTTATTATTTGTTGGGGTAGAGAGGGCCAGAAGCTGGTAATAATTTCTTCTGAAATGAGTTATCATCCACCTTCTCAGATCATGCCCAGGAATTTCACTTGTGACTAGGTCATTGTATCTTGTTTGTATGAATGACCAGATATGTTGCCGCATGTGATAACGGTGCCCAGTCTTTGTTGGGTGGTGACCTGGTTTGGCCCCTCCAAGAGTATGTCATTCATATAGTGGAAGGCCAGTGCTCTCTCTGGAAATGCTATTTTTTCAGATAACAGTCACCCATTGATGACAGATAGGGGATTTGGGTAGCCTTGTAGAGGACACCAATTTTACCTAAAGGCAAACTGATCCTGATCATCTGGTTGGACAAGTATAAGGATACTGAATAGGGCATTTGTTATGACCATTGTTGCGTACTAAATTCTCTCAGCTAGGGCAATAGCTTTTGTGACTGTCACAATGTCAAATAATGCTGGTATAAGAAAGGCATTATGGCATTGAGCCACTAATAATCAATAGTGAATCTCCTGACATCAAAAGCCTTGTACGTAGGCCAGATGGGTCAACTGAATGGAGAAACTGTCTCTTAGAGAACTTTTGTTTCCTAAACTCAGAAATAAGTGCACTTATTTCTTTTCTCTCCCAGGAAGTTGATATTGGTTTTGAGAGACAACATCACTAGATGCCAGTAGTTGGGTAAATTCATAATGTTCTACATGCCCATTAATGTGATACCAGTTGCACTATTTCTTGTCAGGACATGGGAGTAAATGTGAGTTGGGGTGTACATAGACAATACATCAATATCAATAGTATATTTAGTAGCTGCAGCTACAACCATCTAGGTTTGTATGAGCACAATGAAACCATCCTTATTCATATCTGGGTAGGCTCCTGTTGGCAGTTTTTCCCTCTCATGCTAGTATTAGGATTTGTAGGGATCACAGTCATCTCTGCACTGGTATCATAAAGGCCCAAGAAATGCAGTTTCTCACATCTCGTTAAAATCTTACTTATAATATTTCCAGTCTCCTTTTCAAACAGAGGTACCTCAGTCTATACATGCTTAATTTTGAATGCTGAGAGGTCTGGGTAAAAATTGATGGTGCTCTATGATTCACCTCTAGGTTCACTGCGAGGAGAGGAAAGAATAGCACTTGTGTTGGTCATGGGAATTGTATCTTGGCCTCCCATCTGGCACCCCACAGCCTGTTACGTGGCTTTATTTTTATGAGTTTATTGTTGAGGAGGCTTTGTGAGCATGGACCTAACATGCTTTGAAGTGGCAGAGAACCCATTATGGGTGAGACAAAACTTTTGTACCCAGGTGAGGAAGTTTTGAGTTGGTCAAGGAAATCAAAGAGCCAAATTGGAAGTGACAAGTTTTATTTCAGGTGCTGACTCCCCCAGTGTTCCATTATTACCAAAGGAATGGTGCCAGGCAAAGGTTAGGTTTATCAGTGAAAACAGGTGAAGAGATCATTTCACTGCTGAAGGAATCAAAATGGCACTTGTCATTTTTGGACCCGGTGTTTGGGCGAGGTAGCAGGAGAGGGATTAGGAGTGGAACACTACAGAATTCTAAGTCAGAATAGACAAACATTTGTTGAAGGCTTTGATAAGGTGTTCTTGCCAGAGCACCTGAACAGTGTCTTAACCAAGAACCCAGTCCCCATGAAAAGGCCTTCTAATGGTGGCACCTGGGCCAGGAATGCCACTAGCACTAACAGCATAACTGGCCCAATAAGGGTGGGGGTGGGGGTGGCTATATCCTTGATTGCAGTTCCCTCCAGAGATGACATGCACTGGCTGAGCACCAAGTCTGGTGTTGGAAGGGCAGCTTTCCGCCATAAGGACTGCAAGTAAAGGCTTTATAATTGCCATAAAGAGCTCACATAGGATTTTTGTCTGAAACTAACCCCTTGTTAAGTACACATATACATACACAAATACAGATTCATATACTTACATACCTACATTCATATACATGTGTACCTATGCGTGCATATGCTCACGTGTAGGCATATGAATTCTCACTGACTCCTTCAGTTCTAGGGCAGCCCTTCAGGGCTTCTTCCTGCCTTCCTCTATTTCATATGTGTATGTTCTTTTTCATGCTATATGGCTCCTAACCCTCAACAGCATCAACTCAAATACAGACTTGCTCAATCCTATAATGCATCTAAAATTGTTTGAGAATTCCCTAGCTCACACACTTAAAAAAAAAACCTACAAAAAGATTTCATGATTTGTTTTCATTCTCCCAGCCCTACCTACTTGTTCCCTAGGATAAGGTTATATGCCAAATACTGCATTCATGAGTTCCTTGGATTCATGCTTTCTTTTTCCCTCTAACAGGTTCGTATTTTTAAGTTTCCTTACAGTTTTAGTTCCTCTTATTTTCTTTGTTGAAGTAGCAGTCCTTGCCATATCTCTTCTCTCCATTCTCTGGTTCTCCCCATACCCACCATAGTTACATTTTTTCTGGCTTATCTTTCCCATGTTTCATTTTGTGTTGGTTGGTACCTCTCCATTACTCACTACATATTTTTTTCCTCTTTCTTATATAAAAGGAAGCATATCCTCTTTCTAAGTCTGTTTTTCTTTTTCCATTTAACATTATATCCTGGAAGTCCCTCCATGTCAGTTAATAAGGATCTCTTACATTCCTTTACAGGTGTATGTTCAGCTGTTTGTACCACACGTATATACCACAGTTGATACAGTATATCATGATACACATGATATAGTATGCTGTAAGGAATAAACTTGTACATCTTCATTTTCATTGTTTGGTCTACAAAAGTGTATTAAACCAAAATATAAATAAACTAAGAAAATTAGGGACTAATAAAAACTTATTTGATTTCTAGAATATTTACGGAATAATGAGACAGCTGTAATACACAACAATTGACACTGTTCTAAAAATGCTCATGGCAAATCTAACAATATGGTAATTTATTGATAAATTGATAACAATGGGAAAAATGCTGGGGTATATGTATTATAAATTTAAAATCAAGAGATTTCACAGTATATCTGTTTTTCTATTTAGTGGACTAAATGCATCTCTTTATGTAGCTCTTGGTGATGTACCATATGACAATCTCATGGTTGAGCAAGAAGATTCAGTATCAAAAACCCAAATGAAAGAAAAGAAAAAAAGAACTTCCAGAAGGAAAAGACCCAACAGTAAGTAAAATAATTATAGATATCTTTAAATTATTTTAAATTAATATCATCAGAATATCTTTTCTTAGGTTCGTGAATATGTATTTGTTTTACATAAAATTTATACTTTGACCTAAGAAAACTAGAGAACAAAACACTGAAGCTTTGATACCTTTTAGTTAGGATTTCTGGTTATAAGACTATTTCATGGGTGTGGTTAATGCTCAGTATCCACCCAATAACCAGCCATTAATTATTTTCTCTAGGGTATGTTTCTTACAGACAAATCCAGCTACTAATGGTTTCTAATGCTCAGTGGCAGCCTCTGACTTGTAGTGGTATCCTTGTGCAGTAGCTCCAATGAGCAAACTGAGGGGTGCTGAGACCTGTAACTCAAATGGCAAATGTGGGTCAGTGGGCCCATGTAAAGTATGGCCTTGGTTGGGTCTTGTAGCGGGGACCCAGGGCATTCTGTTGTTTAGGGACCTTATCAAGTGTAAAATTCTTTCTGGTAACTCAATAGATGATTGCCAGGGATTGAATAGCCTACCATTCACTGGACATCTTTTGTAATTATTGGAGATAGAGGGCTCAAAGCTTGGTACTGATCTCCTCTGAAATGAGATATTATGGACTTTTTCAGATTACACCTAGTGATATCATGTTGGTATCAGCACCTTGTACTTTCTTTAGATTAATAGCCCCGCAATATTGCCCCACGTGGGTCACAGGGTGTCCAGTCCATGGTGTTTGGTACACTTCTGGGCCCATCAGGAAGATGTCCAAATATTGGAAGCTTAGTATTACCTCTGGGAGTGGGACTTCTTCCAGGTCGTGGTCTATCAATTGATGACTGACAGTTGGAGAATTTAGGTAGCCTTGTAGAAGAAAAATAAAGATGGTTTACAATCCATTCCACATAAAGGGAAACTTATCCTGCATATCGTGGTGAAGAGAAATGCTGAAGGGGGCATTTGTGTTGTTAATGGCAGCATACCAAGTTCCCTCACCTTGGGCAATAGCTTTTTTAACAGTCACAATATCAGTGCCATGGTGACACGATACAGTTGACTCACCTATAATCAATGGTTGAGTCTCTTGTTACTTGAGTTCTTGAGCACAGGTCTATTGAATGGAGTAATAGTCTCATGGAGAGCAATGGATTCCGTAAGCTCAGCAGTGAGACAGTTATTACTTTTACTTACTAGGTGAGTGAAATTGTTTGGTATACAACTGCAGTGGTTTCTAATTGTCGGGTAAATTCACGGTCTTCCAAATGCCCCACAAAATAGCCATTTCCATGAGGACTTTGTGGTAAATGTGAGTTGGAGATGCTTATAGAAAGCACATAAATAACAATAATGTATTCAGTTTGGGGGCCATAAAAATAGAGGTGAGTAGGAGCATGAAGAGACCCATTCATAGCTGGTCTTTAGTAAGAATCCCAGTTGTAGTGGCCTGAGACTCCAAGCCAAAGAGATTAACTGTTTCCTTCTTACCCTGGGGTGAGAGAGTGTGAGGATCATAGTCACCTATGCAGCAGTCTTCAAAAGACCTAAGAAATGAATTATCTTCCATTTTTCCATTGAACTCTGACCTCGATGTATTTTCTAGTACTCCCTTAGGATAGAAAGATACCCAGGTTGCTGGGGAGTTGGAATAATAGAAAGGACCGCTGAGCCCCTAAAGAACTGAACAAATCTTGGAAATAATCCAGTAGTACCCTCCAAAAATTCCCTGTGGCATCTGCTAACACTCTTCTGATTGGCCTGGCTGGCAATGAGTCCTGTGAAATCATCACTTCTTGCTGATGATCCACTAGTTCCCCCATTAAAATGCCCTGTGGGAGATTCAGGTATTTTGTTTCAAAGAAAGGCATTTTGCTTAATTGATCAGACTGCCTGCTGGGCCAGTTCATCAGACTGCCAGATTTTTATTTGGTAGTTAAAACAATGAGCCAGTTTGAAAGTCCCCATTAAGTATTATTTCATTTATTGCAAAAGTATAAGTGAGAGCTTATACTTGTTCCAAAATTCCCTACAGCATGGCACAAGATAAGGGTTATATTTATCAGTGCAGACTGAAGGGATCATCACACTACCAGGGAACACCAAACAAGGACTCTTTTCTTTTTATGGACTCAGACACCAGTGGGTAAAAAATTAGGGTTAGAAGTAAAAAATTACTGAATACTGAGACAGGGTGGACAAAAATGTCTTCAAGACCTCCCAATAAGCTGGTATCAACCAAGGCTCCTAAACAGTGTCATTGTCAAGGGACATGGAAGCCCCTGGGTTTGGAATGCAGATGTGTGTAAGAGCATGGCTGGCCTGAGTGTGGAGTTGGAGTTGCTAAGTCATAATTGCAACTCCCTCTAGAAACTGCAAACACTGGCTTTGCATCAAATCTTGTGTGGGAAGGGCAGCTTTCACCATGAGGCAGTCAGGTAAAGCTTTTGTATTGCCTGTGATTGGGGCTGAAATATCATATGTAGGATTTTGGCAAAAGGGAATAACATACATATACACACATAGATACATATACATACCCATACATGTATATAAAACATATATACCCATGCATAAGCACACAATCATATACACATAGCTACATGCATGTAAATATGCACATATACATGCATATTAATATGCATATGCATATATGTAGGAATAGATTAGAAACTATGAGATCTCAGTGACACTTTTTATTCCAGTTCAGTCCTTCAGGAGTTGTTCCTGCTTTCCTCCATTGCATATGTGTACATCTGCAGTGTGAATTCTGCCCTTCAGCAATGTCAACATATTAACTAATTTTCTCAATCCTATCACACTTCTCAAATTGTTTCAATAGTGCTGTGGTCATACCACTACCAAAAAAATTTCAAGATTTGATTACTGTTCCTCCACAACTCCTGCATATACCAAATATGTTGTTCATGAATTACTTGGATTAGTAGTATATTTTTCCCATTCAGTGGAATCATTTGTTTTAGTTTGTCTTCATGTTTATTTCTCTTGTCTTTGTTGATTTAATTTTATTTTTGGGAAAGTAGAACATTAATTCATTTCAAAAGTAAAATGTTTGCAAAGTTTTTCTTAGAGAAGTAACATTCTATTGGGGATCAAATCATGCCCTCCACAAAAGGCATGTTCAGATCCCAGCCCTTGTCCTGTGGTTGTGAACCCCTTTGTAAACAGGACAGTTGAAGATATTATTAGTTTAGGTGAGCCCAAACTGAATGACGGTGAGCCTTAGTCCAATATGGTTGAAGTCTTTATAAGCAAAGGAAATTGGATATAGAAAGACAAGCCACAGGGAACTAGAATTGGGAAGTTAATGGAACCTGGAAGAGAAAGGAGAATATACTGTCATGTGCATTGCCATGCAGAGGAAAGCAATCCCAAGGATTGCTGGCCACCCAGAAGATACCAACCCCAGGAGTAAGCAAACCTCCCAGCTCTGAAACCATGAGCCAATAAATGCTTGTTTAATCCAACCCCTGTATGGTATTTATTTTAGCACCTAGGAAGCAGAAACAAAAACAGTTTTTGGAAATTGGGGTGCTGCTATGACAAATACCTAAAAATTTGGAAATGGCTCTGGAATTGGGTAGTGGTTAGAGGTTGGAAGATTTGTGAGGTGCTTGATAAAAAAAGGCTAGATTGCTTTGAGGAGACTGTTAGAAGGAAAAAGGACTGTGTTATTGGAAACTGGAGGAAAGGCAATCTTTGTTATAAAGTGACAGAGAACTTGGTGAAATTGTGTATTTTGAAGTTGGATGGAAGGCAAAATTTGAAGGTGATGAACTTGGATTTTTAGCTGAGGATATTTCATAGTGAAATGTGGAAAGTGCAGCCTTGTTTCTCCTTGCAGCTTAAAATGAAATGGGAGAGGAAAGAAATAAAGTGAGGATTGAACTGTTAAATTTAAGAAATTAACAATTGATTTGGGAAATTCTGAGCTTAATCAGATAGTGGGCTCTGAGACTAGGGCCAGAAGTGGCTCTAGCAAGGACCCCCTCTGAACTTTCAGAGGGGCGGAAGCCCATGTGAGGATTTAACTGAAAAATACTTTACCAAAGATGGTGTGGCTGAAACATGGATTCTGTTAGCTATTTCAATGGAAGTCAAGATCAGAAGTGCAGTTATCCAGGAAGATCCAGGAAGGATCTTTGGATACTTCCTGCATTTGAAGAGGGCATCTGCCCTGGTGCTTGGAGTGGGTGAACCTCATGCTCCATTGTTCAGGAAGAGTGCTGCCACTCCATTGTTTGCCATTCTGACACTTGAAGAGCGTGGTGCCTAAACCCCATTATGCACAGAAAATATGGATGCTGTAGAAACCACTTGGAAGTCGTAGAGCTGCTGTTCCATCAGGCCTGGAGGACAAAGCATCAAGACACAAATGGCTGTCACAACTTGAGATCTAATGGAATTTGCCCTGCTGGTTTCCACATTTATTTGGGACCTGTGACCCCTGTTTTCCTTCCAATTTTTTCCTTCTATAATGGGAATGTTTGTCCTATGCCTGTCCTGCCATTGTTTATTGGAAGCAGATAACTTGTTTTCTATGCTTCATGGGTCCATCAGGCAGAATAATTTTGCCCTAAGATGGACCAAACCTGTAATTGATTTTGATGAAACTTTGTCCTTATCATTGTTACTTTAATGACATTAAAGATGTCTGGGTCTGTTAAGGACTGCAGAAAACCGATCAAGACCCACCTTGAATGGGTGGGCACACCTCCATGGAAATAATCTAATCAAAAGGTCTCCCTAAAGTTGGGTGGGTTGTGGAAAGCCGCCTCCCGAATCGGGCCTAGCGTATGCGCTGCAGCCTGCTCTAGAGTTACCCCCGCCCATCGAGTGAGCCAAGATGGCGCCTGCATCCTGTTTCCGCATAGTGACGCATGTATCCGCCACCCGCTCCTACCAATCGAAATCCTGTATACGCGATACTAGCCTAGAAGCTTATTGGTTGTTAATTGTGTATAAAAGGTCTTACCCGGACGGGGTAGGGTGAGACAGCCCACAAGGAGCCGTGCCTGACGGCCACATCGAGGCTGCTCTCCCACGAGGCGCCGTGCCCCGTGTGGGAACCAGTAACACAGAATGTTCATCTAGCTGTAGTAAAGGGCTTGCTTTCACAACTGCCGTGTGGTTCGAGTCGTGATTCATGACCAGGTTAGTTCGCGCAGTCTGCATCTCTCTCTCTCCTTCCCTGTTTCCCCTCGCCGGCCGGGAACCGGGGACCGAGCGGGGCAGCGCCGGACACTGAGAGAATTTGCTAACAAGAGACCTGCCCTACTGGAGATACTAAAGGGAGCCCTACAGACAGAGAAACAAAGACAGGACAGAGAGACTTGGAGAAAGGTTCAGTACTAAAGAGATTCAGTATGGGTACAATAAAGGATATTAATAGAGAGAGGGGAAAAATATGGCAAACATAAACCAAAGGATAAGATGGCCGATTCAAGAAATGCCTTCACGGATTTAACATTGAATGTAAATGGATTAAACTCCCCAATTAAAAGATATAGATTCGCAGAATGGATCAAAAAAAATGAACCATCAATATGTTGCATACAAAAGACTCATCTTAGACACAGGGACACAAAGAAACTGAAAGTGAAAGGATGGAAAAAAATATTTCATGCAAGCTACAGCCAAAAGAAAGCAGGTGTAGCAATATTAATCTCAGATAAAATAGACTTCAAATGCAGGGATGTTTTGAGAGACAAAGAAGGCCACTACATACTAATAAAAGGGGCAAATCAGCAAGAAGAAATAACAATCGTAAATGTCTATGCACCCAATCAAGGTGCCACAAAATACATGAGAGAAACACTGGCAAAACTAAAGGAAGCAATTGATGTTTCCACAATAATTGTGGGAGACTTCAACACATCACTCTCTCCTATAGATAGATCAACCAGACAGAAGACCAATAAGGAAATTGAAAACCTAAACAATCTGATAAATGAATTAGATTTAACAGACATATACAGGATATTACATCCCAAATCACCAGGATACACATACTTTTCTAGTGCTCATGGAACTTTCTCCAGAAGAGATCATATGCTGGTACATAAAACAAGCCTCAATAAATTTAAAAAGATTGAAATTATTCAAAGCACATTCTCTGACCACAATGGAATACAATTAGAAGTCAATAACCATCAGAGACTTAGAAAATTCACAAATACCTGGAGGTTAAACAACACACTCCTAAACAATCAGTGGGTTAAAGAAGAAATAGCAAGAGAAATTGCTAAATATATAGAGATGAATGAAAATGAGAACACAACATACCAAAACCTATGGGATGCAGCAAAAGCAGTGCTAAGGGGGAAATTTATAGCACTAAACGCATATATTGAAAAAGGAAGAAAGAGCCAAAATCAAGGAACTAATGGATCAACTGAAGAAGCTAGAAAATGAACAGCAAACCAATCCTAAACCAAGTAGAAGGAAAGAAATAACAAGGATTAAAGCAGAAATAAATGACATAGAGAACAAAAAAACAATAGGGAGGATAAATATCACCAAAAGTTGGTTCTTTGAGAAGATCAACAAGATTGACAAGCCCCTAGCTAAACTGACAAAATCAAAAAGAGAGAAGACCCATATAAACAAAATAATGAATGAAAAAGGTGACATAACTGCAGATCCTGAAGAAATTAAAAAAATTATAAGAGGATACTATGTACAACTGTATGGCAACAAACTGCATAATGTAGAGGAAATGGACAATTTCCTGGAAACATATGAACAACCTAGACTGACCAGAGAAGAAATAGAAGACCTCAACCAACCCATCACAAGCAAAGAGATCCAATCAGTCATCAAAAATCTTCCCACAAGTAAAAGCCCAGGGCCAAATGGCTTCACAGGGGAATTCTACCAAACTTTCCAGAAAGAACTGACACCAATCTTACTCAAACTCTTTCAAAACATTGAAGAAAATGGAGCACTACCTAACTCATTTTATGAAGCTAACATCAATCTAATACCAAAACCAGGCAAAGATGCTACAAAAAAGGAAAACTAGCGGCCAATCTCCCTAATGAATATAGATGCAAAAATCCTCAACAAAATACTTGCAAATCGAATCCAAAGACACATTAAAAAAATCATACACCATGACCAAGTGGGGTTCATTCCAGGCATGCAAGGATGGTTCAACATAAGAAAAACAATCAATGTATTACAACACATTAAAAACTCGAAAGGGAAAAATCAATTGATCATCTCAATAGATGCTGAAAAAGCATTTGACAAAATCCAACATCCGTTTTTGATAAAAACACTTCAAAAGGTAGGAATTGAAGGAAACTTCCTCAACATGATAATGAGCATATATGAAAAACCCACAGCCAGCATAGTACTCAATGGTGAGAGACTGAAAGCCTTCCCTCTAAGATCAGGAACAAGACAAGGATGCCCGCTGTCACCACTGTTATTCAACATTGTGCTGGAAGTGCTAGCCAGGGCAATCCGGCAAGACAAAGAAATAAAAGGCATCCAAATTGGAAAAGAAGAAGTAAAACTGTCATTGTTTGCAGATGATATGATCTTATATCTAGAAAACCCTGAGAAATCGACGATACAGCTACTAGAGCTAATAAACAAATTTAGCAAAGTAGCGGGATACAAGATTAATGCACATAAGTCAGTAATGTTTCTATATGCTAGAAATGAACAAACTGAAGAGACACTCAAGAAAAAGATACCATTTTCAATAGCAACTAAAAAAATCAAGTACCTAGGAATAAAGTTAACCAAAGATGTAAAAGACCTATACAAAGAAAACTACACAACTCTACTAAAAGAAATAGAAGGGGACCTTAAAAGATGGAAAAATATTCCATGTTCATGGATAGGAAGGCTAAATGTCATTAAGATGTCAATTCTACCCAAACTCATCTACAGATTCAATGCAATCCCAATCAAAATTCCAACAACCTACTTTGCAGACTTGGACAAGCTAGTTATCAAATTTATTTGGAAAGGGAAGATGCCTCGAATTGCTAAAGACACTCTAAAAAAGAAAAATGAAGTGGGAGGACTTACACTCCCTGACTTTGAAGCTTATTATAAAGCCACAGTTGCCAAAACAGCATGTTACTGGCACAAAGATAGACATATAGATCAATGGAATCGAATTGAGAATTCAGAGATAGACCCTCAGATCTATGGCTGACTGATCTTTGATAAGGCCCCCAAAGTCACTGAACTGAGCCATAATGGTCTTTTCAACAAATGGGGCTGGGAGAGTTGGATATCCATATCTAAAAGAATGAAAGAGAACCCCTACCTCACCCCTTACACAAAAATTAACTCAAAATGGATCAAAGATCTCAATATAAAAGAAAGTACCATAAAACTCCTAGAAGATAATGTAGGAAAACATCTTCAAGACCTTGTATTAGGCGGCCACTTCCTAGACTTTACACCCAAAGCACAAGCAACAAAAGAGAAAATAGATAAATGGGAACTCCTCAAGCTTAGAAGTTTCTGCACCTCAAAGGAATTTCTCAAAAAGGTAAAGAGGCAGCCAACTCAATGGGAAAAAAATTTTGGAAACCATGTATCTGACAAAAGACTGATATCTTGCATATACAAAGAAATCCTACAACTCAATGACAATAGTACAGACAGCCCAATTATAAAATGGGCAAAAGATATGAAAAGACGGTTCTCTGAAGAGGAAATACAAATGGCCAAGAAACACATGAAAAAATGTTCAGCTTCACTAGCTATTAGAGAGATGCAAATTAAGACCACAATGAGATAACATCTAACACCGATTAGAATGGCTGCCATTAAACAAACAGGAAACTACAAATGCTGGAGGGGATGTGGAGAAATTGGAACTCTTATTCATTGTTGGTGGGACTGTATAATGGTTCAGCCACTCTGGAAGTCAGTCTGGCAGTTCCTTAGAAAACTAGATATAGAGCTACCATTCGATCCGGCGATTGCACTTCTCGGTATATACCCGGAAGATCGGAAAGCAGTGACACGAACAGATATCTGCACGCCAATGTTCATAGCAGCATTATTCACAATTGCCAAGAGATGGAAACAACCCAAATGTCCTTCAAGAGATGAGTGGATAAATAAAATGTGGTATATACACATGATGGAATACTAAGCTGGCAGTAAGAAGGAACGATCTGGTGAAACATATGACAACATGGATGAACCTTGAAGACATAATGCTGAGCGAAATAAGCCAGGCACAAAAAGAGAAATATTATATGCTACCACTAATGTGAACTTTGAAAAATGTAAAACAAATGGTTTATAATGTAGAATGTAGGGGAACTAGCAGTAGAGAGCAATGAAGGAAGGGGGAACAATAATCCAAGAAGAACAGATAAGCTATTTAACGTTCTGGGGATGCCCAGAAATGACTATGGTCTGTTAATTTCTGATGGATATAGTAGGAACAAGTTCACAGAAATGTTGCTATATTATGTAACTTTCTTGGGGTAAAGTAGGAACATGTTGGAAGTTAAGCAGTTATCTTAGGTTAGTTGTCTTTTTCTTACCCCCTTCTTATGGTCTCTTTGAAATGTTCTTTTATTGTATGTTTGTTTTCTTTTTAACTTTTTTTTTTCATACAGTTGATTTAAAAAAGAAGGGAAAGTTAAAAAAAAAAAAAAAAGAAGAAAAACAAGGAAAAAAAAAAAAGATGTAGTGCCCCCTTGAGGAGCCTGTGGAGAATGCAGGGGTATTCGCCTACCCCACCTCCATGGTTGCTAACATCACCACAGACATAGGGGCATAGGGGACTGGTGGTTTGATGGGTTGAGCCCTCTACCATAAGTTTTACCCTTAGGAAGATGGTTGCTGCAAAGGAGAGGCTAGGCCTCCCTATATTTGTGCCTAAGAGTCTCCTCCTGAATGCCTCTTTGTTGCTCAGATGTGGCCCTCTCTCTCTGCCTAAGCCAACTTGAAAGGTGAAATCACTGCCCTCCCCCCTACGTGGGATCAGACACCCAGGGGAGTGAATCTTCCTGGCAACGTGGAATATGACTCCCGGGGAGGAATGTAGACCCGGCATCGTGGGACGGAGAACATCTTCTTGACCAAAAGGGGGATGTGAAAGGAAATGAAATAAGCTTCAGTGGCAGAGAGATTCCAAAACGAGCCGAGAGATCACTCTGGTGGGCACTCTTATGCACACTTTAGACAACCCTTTTTAGGTTCTAAAGAATTGGGGTAGCTGGTGGTGGATACCTGGAACTATCAAACTACAACCCAGAACCCATGAATCTCGAAGACAGTTGTATAAAAATGTAGCTTATGAGGGGTGACAATGGGATTGGGAAAGCCATAAGGACCAAACTCCACTTTGTCTAGTTTATGGATGGATGTGTAGAAAAGTAGGGGAAGGAAACAAACAGACAAAGGTACCCAGTGTTCTTTTTTACTTCAATTGCTCTTTTTCACTCTAATTATTATTCTTGTTATTTTTGTGTGTGTGCTAATGAAGGTGTCAGGGATTGATTTAGGTGATGAATGTACAACTATGTAATGGTACTGTAAACAATCGAAAGTACGATTTGTTTTGTATGACTGCATGGTATGTGAATATATCTCAATAAAATGATGATTAAAAAAAAAAAAAACTTATGGAATGCCTCAAAGGCACTGCTGATAGGGAAATTTATAGCCCTAAATGCCTACATTAAAAAAGAAGAAAGACTTAGAATGAAAGATCTAACTGTACACCTGGAGGAACTAGAAAAAGAACAGCAAATTAACCTCAAAGCAAGCAGAAGGAAATAAATAACAAAGATTACAACAGAAATAAATAAAATTGATAATAAAAAACAATAGAATATCAACAAAACCAAACATTTGTTCTTTAAGAAGTTCAATATAATTGACAAACCCTTAGCTAGAGTGACACAGTTAGAAACAGAGAAGATGCAAATAAAGAAAATCATAAAGGATAAGGGGGATCTCACAACTGACCTCACAGAAATTAAGGGTATCATAAGAACAGACCATGAACAACTATAAGCCTCCAAATTAGAAGACAGATTACATGGACAAATTCCTAGAAACACACAAGGAACATAAACTGACTCTAAAAAAATAGAATACCTCAAAAGACCAATTACAAGTAAAGATATTTAATCAGTCATCAAAAACCTCCCTCAAAAGAAAAGCCCAGAACCAGATGGCTTCACTGGTGAATTCTACCAGTCATTCCAAGAATTAATCCCAATCCTGCTCAAACTCTGAAAAACTATTCTATGAAGCCATTCTAGAATACCTAACTCATTCTATGAAGCCAAGATTAACCTAATACAAAAACAAGATAAAGATACTACAAGAAAAGAAAATTATAGACCCATTTATCTAATGAATATAGATGCAAAAATCCTCAACAAAACAATCACAAATAAGATCCAAAACACATGGAAAGTATTATATAACATAATCAAGTGGGTTTTATCTCAAGCAAGCAGGAGTGTTTCAACACAAGAAAATAAATTAATGTACTATACCACATTAACAAACCAAAGGTGAAAAATCACATGATCATCTTGACTGATAGAGAAAATGCATTTGACAAAATCAAGCATCATTTCTCCATAAAAACAATTCAAAAGAGAGGAATAGAAGGAAGATTCCTTGACATGATTAAGGGCATGTATGAAAAACCCACAGCTAACATTGTACTCAATGGTGGGAGGCTGAAAGCTTTCCTTCTAAGATCTGGAATAGGACATGCTTTCCCACTATCACCACTGTTATTCAACATTGTGCTAGAAGTTCTAGCTAGAGCAGTTAGAAAATGGAAAGAAGTAAAAAGCATCTTAATTGGAAGTGAAGAAGTAAAACTTTCACAATTTGCAGATTATATGATCCTATATAGAGAAAGTCCCCCCAAAACTACAACTAAGCTACTAGAGGTAACAAACCAGTTCAGCAGAGTGGTAGGATACAAGATTATTCCAATCTAGCTCTTGAAGGGATTGGATCAACACAGCCCTAAAACCAAAGAACATGCCAGGCAGGGAGTCAGACATGGTTTAAGACTTATAAACAGGAGAAGATTCCTTCTGGTGGTGGCTGGCTGGATAATGGAAGTCAGTGGCCCACAAGTGTGTGGGAAGTGCAAAGGACAGTTTATAAGGGTTTAGGACAGAGACATTCCATACGATATGAGAACTAAGTTTTCAGTAGTCTTGTGACACAGGGGTCTGGAGGTTTGTTATCAACAGTGATCAGAGGAGGAGAGTTTTAATGTTTTGTTTACAATACCATCTTTACATACTTTCTTCCCTGAGGAAGTCTGATGACCCTCAACTTCTGTCCTGGTCATACAGGCTGCTACATGCTGTGAGGCCTCATTCCACATTAGGAAGGGGGAGTCTGAGCCCTGGGTCCCCACAAAGATTAACACACAGAAAAATCAGTAGTGTTTCTATACACTAATAATGAACAATCTGAGGAGGAAATCAAGAAAAAAATTCCATTTACAATAGAAACTAAAAGTTTCAAATATCTAGGACCTGTACACAGAAAACTATAAAACATTGCTTAAAGAAATCAAGGAAGACCTAAGTAAAGGGAAGGATATTTCATGTTCATGGGTTGGAAGACTAAATATTGGTAAAACGTCAGTTCTACTCAAATTGTATTCAATGCCAATACAATCAAAACTCCAACATTCTTCTTTGCAGAATTAGAAAAGCCAATTATCAAATTTATGTTGAGGGATAAATGGCCCTGAATAGCCAAAAAATCTTGAAAAAGAAGAACAGGGTTGGAAGATTTACACTTCCTGACTTTAAAGCATAATACAAAAGTACAGTGGTCAAATCAGCATGGTACTGGCATAAAGTTAGATATATTTACCAATAGGATCAAATTGAGAGTGCAGAAATAGACCCTTACATCTGGCCAATTGATATTTGACAAGGCTACCAAGTCTACCCTACTGGGACTGATAGTCTCTTCAAAAAGTAGTGCTGGGAGAACTGGATATCGATATCCAAAAGAATGAAAGAGGGCCCCTACCTCACACCTTATTCAAAAATCTCAAAATGGATAAAAGACCTCATACAAGAACAAGGACCATAAAATTGTTAGAAGAAAATGCAGGGAAGTATTTTCAAGACCTTGTGGTAGGCAATCATTTCTTACATTTTACACCCATAACACAAGCAATGAAAGAAAAAATAGATAAATGAGATCTCAAAATTAAAAACTTTTGTTCTTCAAAGAACTTTGCCACAAAAGAGAAAAAGCAGCCCACACAATGGGAGAAACTATGTGGAAATCACATATCCAATAAGGATTTAATATCCAGAATATATAAAGAAATCCTATAGCTCAACAATAAAAAGACAAACCAATTTAAAATGTTTTTAAAAAACTTGAATAGACATTTTTCAAAAGAGGAAATACAAATGGCCAGAAAGCACATGAAAAGACACCCACAGCAGTAGATATTAGGAAAATGAAAATCAAAACCATGAGATACCATTTAACACCTACAAGAATGGCCACTATTTTAAAAAAACAGAAAGATGTAAGTGTTGGAGAGGATATGGAGAAATAAAAATCTTCCTTGCTAGTGGGCATGTAAAATGGTGCAGCCATTGTGGAAAACAGTTTGGCAGTTCCTCGGGAAGCTAAGTTTGGAGCTGCCATATAATATGGCAATCCCACTATTAGGTATATACCCTGAAGAACTGAAAGCGGGGACCCAGACATTTGCACACTGTTCATAGTGGTATTGTCCACAATTGCCCAAAGATGGAAGCAACCCAAATGTCTATCCACTGATGAATGGATAAACAAAATATGATATATACATAAGATGGAATATTATGCAGCAATAAGGAGGAATGAAGTTCTGATCATGTGACCACTTGGATGAACCTGGAGGACACTATGCAGGTTGAAAATAATCCATACACAAAAGAAAAAATATTGTATGATCTCACTGATATACCCTAATAACAATAAGCAATCTCATAGAGTTATAATCCAGAATATAGGTTACTAGGAAATCGAGTGGAGGTAGAGAATTGGAAGCTGATGATTAATTTGGGCAGAATTTCTATTTAGGTTGATTGTAAATGTTTGGAAATATATAGAGGTGATGGTAATGCATTACTGTAAGTATAATTAACAGCACTGAATTGTGTGTGAATGTGGTTGAAGGGGGATATTTAGGGTTGTATAGGTAACTAGAAGGAAGGCTAGAAGTTAAAACTTGGGACTATATAACATAGTGGATCCTGTGGTGGACAATATCTTTGGTAGATAGTGCAAATATGGGAATGTTCCTTCACGAACTATAAAAAAATGTACATCACTGTTATGGGTGTTGAAAATAGAGTTTATCAGAAAAAAATACACCTAATACAAGCAATGGACTATAGTTAACAGTGATATTTGAATATGCTTTCAATATAAATAAATCTGTAGAGACAGAATTAGATCAGAGGTTATGTATGGCTGAGGAAGGATAGAGGGATTGAGAGGTGGCTGCTAAGAGGTATGGGGTTTTTCTTTTGGGGGTAATGAAAATGTCCTAAAATTGATTGTGGTGGTGAATGCACAACTGTGATTATACTAAAAGCCATTGATTGTACACCTTGGATGAATTCTATGGTATGTGAATATTTCTCAATAAAACTGCTTAAATCAACCACCCCCCAAAATAGAGCTATCATACCTATATCAATATCATGGAAAATTTACTTTAATACAAATTAATTACTAAGTATAAAAATACAAGTCTAAAAAATAACAATAGAAATGTCTTAAATTTTAATAACAAATTCATTTAACAATCATAAAAGGACTTGCATCAAGCAACATAGCCTCAAAATGTACAAATAAATAATTCACAGAACTATAAGAAATTAGCAACTCCACACTTATGTTTCACATCTCTCAAGTCTAGGAGGAAAGAAAAACACCTATCTTATTAAGAATATAGAAGATCCTCCTACCAGACATATAGAGAACACTTCTGCCATTAAATAAATATACATACAAAAATTGAGTACATACCAGGCCACAGAACAAATTTCAAAAATACCAAAGATTGAGTTCCACAAACCATATTATCTGGCCATGAAGCAATAGAATAATAATAAATAAATAATAAGAAAAGACATTCTCCATTTGAAACATTTAAAACTCCCATAATGAAGCTAAAGAAAAGATGATAACAGACACTAGAAAATATTTGTGACTAAAATAAATTGAAATGCTACATATCAAAGTTTGCATGAAGCACCTAAATAGGTACTTAGGAAGAAATTTAAAGTTGTAATTGCATATAATAGAAAATGGGAATGACTAAAAACGTATGAGTTGTGTACATCACAAGAGGGTAGAAAAAGAAGAGGATGCTAAACCCTGAAAACAATAACTAGGAAAAGCAAAATAAAAATAAGAGCATAAATTTTAAAAATAGCCTAGAGGGAGGGAGGGACTAAGAGGGTGGCATAGAGAGGAGTGGAAGCTAGTTAGTCCCCCTGAAACAACAAACAACAGGAACAACTAGTAAATTACCTGGAATAACTGCAGGGAGACAAACGTGACTGTCCACTCATCATACACCAACCTGAATTGGGAGGAATGCCTGAAATCACAGCATAAAATCTGTAAGCGAAAACTGTGGACCCAAGCAGAGAGCTCCTACCTCACAGAAGCCTCATGGTGCTAGAGAGCAGCAGTCTCTGAACAAGCAAATATACCTCAGTCCAGCTCCAACTGGGGTTTTAATGTTAACTGCTCAATACAGATTCCGAATCCCCAATAATCAGAGGGTTTTGGTGATGACTGACCTTGGAGAGTCAGGGGACATATCTGTCTCAGGATGGGGAGCCCAAAGGATTGGGTGCTATCTCTGGCCAACAAGTGAATCTGGGGGCCATAAACTCACCCTGAAACAGGGTTTTCTGTCCCTTTCTCTCTCTCTATCTGGGTGACTCAGTGGAGAAAGACTCAAACATTTTTGGCTTGCACTGCTCTACAGTAGAGAAAGCCTCAGCCATTTTAAACTCACAGCACTCTGACTCAGACAGAGGTGGAGATGGCAGAGTCAGAGAAACAAAGAATCTATTTATATGCAAATGACCTCTCTCAAGGGGGCATATCTTCCCAAGAGGAAAGAGGTGGGACACAGCTCTACAACCTGCCTTCCGTTCAGAACCAGACCCCAGAGCCTGGGAGAAAACAGCCCCTGGTAACACCTCTTACACCAGCCTGGAGTGACAGCCTGACAGGAGCCACCTGCTGGACAGAAAAGTACAAGGTGTGTCAATCCTCTAAGACACACCATCAGGGAAACTGAGTACTGAATATTTCCTCCTTCTGAGACCTGAGCCTTGTCTCATCTGGGAAAACCTGATTGGGGTGGTCAAGGAGACCAGATGCCTAGACAACAGAAAACTACAACCTACACTAAGAAAAATGAAGTTATGGCCCAGTCAAAGGAAGAAACTTACACTTCAACTGAGATGCAGGAATTTAGACAACAAATGCTAAATCAATTCAAAAAGTTTAGAGAAGATATGGCAAAAGAGGTAAAGGCTATAAAGAAAACACTGGGCATACATAAGGCAGGAATCAAAAGTTAAAGAAACAACTGGCAGAATCTATGGAAATGAAAGGCAAAACACAATAGATGAAAGACACAATGGAAACATACAACAGCAGGTCTCAAGAGGCAGAAGAAAACACTGAGGAACTGGAGAACAAGGCACCTGAAAGCCTACACACAAAAGAACAGATAGAGAAAAGAATGGAAAAATATGAGCAACATCTCTGGAAACTTAAGGACAAAACAAAATAAAAGAAGGTACATATCATTGGTGTCCCAGAAGGAGAAGAGAAGGGAAAAGGGGCAGAAGCAATAATAGAGGAAATAATCAATGAAAATTTCCCATCTCTTAGGAAACATAAAATTACAGATCTAAGAAGTGCAGCATACTCCAAACAGAATAGATCTGAATGGGCCTATACCAAGACACTTAATAATCAGATTATCAAATGTCAAAGACAAAAAGAGAATCCTGAAAGCAGCAAGAGAAAAGTGATCCATCACATACAAAGGAAGCTTAATAAGACTGTGTGGGGATTTCTCAGCAGAAACCATGGAGGCAAGAAGGAAGTGGGGTGATATATTTAAGACAATGAAAGAGAAAAACTGCTAACCAAGAATCCTATATCCAGCAAAACTGTCCTTCAAATATGAGGGAGAGTTCAAAATATTCTCTGACAGACAATGAGAGTTAGCAAACAAGATACCTGCCCTACAGGAAATACTAAAGGGAACACTACAGACTGATAGGAAAAGACAGGAGCAAAAGGTTTGGAACACAATTTTGGGTGATGGTAGCACAGCAATGTAAGTACACTGAACAAAGATAACTATGAATATGGTTCAAAGAGGAAGGTTAGAAGCATGTGGGATACCAGAAGAAAAGAGGAAAGGTAAAGACTGGGACTGTATAACTCAGTGAAACCCAGAGTGTTCAACAATTGTGACAAAATGTACAAATATGTTTTCTCATGAGGGAGAACAAACGAATGTCAACCTTGCAAGGTGTTAAAAATAGGGAGGTATTGGGAAAAATGCAATCAACATAAACTAGAGACTATAATTAACAGAATTATTGTATAATGCTTCCTTTAATGTAACAAAGGCAATATACCAAGGTAAATGCAGATAAGAGGTGGGCATAGGGGAGGGGTGTGAGACTCTTGGCATTGGTGATGTTGTCTGACTCTTGATTCTACTTTGATCTAAGGTTATCTTTCCTTTTGCTGCTTCCTAGCTATCATTTTTTTCTCTTTCTTTTTTCTTTTTCTTTTGCCTCTCTACCTTCTTTGACTCTTCCTCCTGCCTTGTGAAAGAAAAGTAGATGTCCTTATATAGATAGTGGTGAGGGTGGTTAACACATAAATAAGTGACTATACAGGGAACCATTGATTGTTTACTTAGGATGGAATGTATGGTGTGTGAACAAAACCATCTTTAAAAAAATGGGTTGATGACAAAACCTTGAGGGCAATATACTGAGTGAAATAAGCCAGACACATAAGGACAAATATTGCAGGATCTCACTGATAGGAACTAATTATAATATGTAAACTCATAGACATAAAGTATAAGTTACCAAGATATAGAATGAGGCTAAAGAATGGGGAGCGGTAACTTAGTATGAGCAGAGTGCTCAACTAGGATGAACTTAAATGTTTGGAAATGAACAGAGGTGAGGGTAGCACATTGTCAGAATAACTAACAGTGCTGAATGGTGCATGAATGTGATGGAAAGGGGAAGCTCAGAGTCATGTATGTCACCAGAAGGAAAGTTGGAGGTTAAAAGATGTGAATGTTTAAAACAGTAAACCTTGTGGTGGGCAATGTCCAAGATTAACTGTACAAATATTAGAAATCTGTTTCATGAACCAGAACAAATGTATGACACTACAACTAGAAGTTAATAATAGAGGGGCATATAGGGAAAATATATACCTATTGCAAAGTATATACTACAGTTAGTAGTATTTCAATGTTCTTTCAGTAACAAATGTACTATACCAATACTACGAGTCAACAATGGGGGGGGTGGTTAGGGATGTGGGAGGATTTGAGTTTCCTTTTCTTTCTTTTTTCTTTGTTGTCATTATTTGTTTTTTTTTTTTTTTTGGAATAATGAAAATGTTGTAACAATTGAACAAAAATTAATTGTGATGGATGCACAGCTCTATGATGGTACCAGAGGCAATTGATTGTACACTTTGGATCTTTGGATAATTGTATGGTATGTGAACAATCTCAACAAAAAAATAGCCTAGAGGGAGGTGATGTCATCAACATGGTGACATAAACAGCTACTAAAAACTTCTCTCCAGAGATTCAACAAAAAAAAGAGAGACAATTCTGAATTACTTAAAATTCTGGAGGAGGATATAGACTGGAGTAAGACTCTGCAAATGCCAAATTGAAGAAAGAGAAGAAATATCAGGTAGGAATTTTCTGTCCCAGACCAGCCAGTCATCTCCCGTCCCCCTCACTTGGTCTCTTTGTGAGAAAAACACAGAAACAAAAGATGAGACCCCTCCCACAGGGACACAGATTTTAAAACCTCACAGCAGTGAAAAATACCCATTGTTTGAAGACCCAGTGGACAGCAGAGGACATTTCAAGGCCCAGATAAGTGAGGGACAAAGAGACTGAGAAAATGCAGATGGAGACACATTCCCAGACCTGGGCCTGAAAGCCCTTACCCCAACCTCAAGAGAGGCAGCAGCCAATGTCTGCCATTTCCTTGCCTTGGAAACAGCTGGAGTTCTGGATCAACTGAAGGCATACTTTGCCACAGAGAGGTGGAAGCTGACAGCTGTTTCCTTGCCTTGGGGATAACTGGAGTGCTGGCTCAGATTGGGGGAGTGCTCTGCCATGGATAGAGCTTCACTTCGAGCAAGGGCATAGGGGTCCCACAGTTTCAGCCTGGCTGTGCTCTGTTCTCAGAGGCAGAAACCTGGATCTGTCTTGGCTGAGAAGTAGGGAAGACCCCAGGTCTTGCTAGCCAGTGGAAAACAGAACACAACTGGAAGCCAGCAGATTTGTATTACCACACACAGTGAACTTGCTGGGGTGCCCAGTGCTTACCTCCCATCCCTGTGGCAGGCCATGGTGGGTGCCTGACTCTGGGGAGAAGACTGGGGGCAGAGCTAATCTGACAACTGGTCAGGGAGAGAAACAAAGAAAAGATAGAGGTCAAAGTCAACCAACAAGGAAACCCTACACAAAGAGAGAAAACTAACTCTGGAATAAACCAATCAAGAAAGCCATATGCCAAGACAGCAGAAAATCATCAGCCCCATCAGAAAATGGGAAGATATGGCCCAGTCAATGGAAGACACTAACATTTCAACTGAGATTAGGAGTTGAAAAACTAATTATAGACGTTCAAACAAATCTTTTAAACTGAATCAATGAGGTGAGAGAGAATATGACAAAAGAAATAAAGGATATAAAGAAGACACTAGGTGACCATAAGAAAGAATTTGTAAACTTGAAAAAACAAATGGCAGAACTTATGGGAATGAAAGGCACAATAGAAGAGATGAAAAACACAATGGTTGGTGACATACAATAGCAGACTTGGAGAGGCAGAAGAATCAGTGAGATGGAGGACAGGCCATCTGAAATCCTGCACACAAAGGAACAAATAGGGAAAAGAATGGAAAAATATGAGCACAGTCTCAGAGAACTGAAGGACAACATGAAGTGCATGAATATACATGTTATAGTTGTCCCAGAAGGAGAAGAGAAGGGAAAAGCAGCAGATGGAATAATAGAGAAAATAATCAATGAAAATTTCCAAACTCTTATGGAAGACATAAAATTACAGGTCCAAGAAGCACAGCATACCCCAAACAGAACTGATCCAAATAGACCTACACCAAGACACATACTAATCAGATTTTCAAATGTCAAAGACAAAGAGAGAATTCTGAAAGCAGCAAGAGAAAAGTAATCCATCACATACAAGGGAAGCTTGGTAAGACAAAGTGTGGATCTCTCAGCAAAGCATGGATGCAAAAAGGCAGTGGAATGACATATTCAAGATACTGAAAAAGAGAACTGTCAACCAAAAATCCTATATCTGGCAAAACTGTTCTTCAAAAATGAGGGAGAGATTAAAATATTTACAGATAAACAGGCACTGAAAAAGTTCATCAGAAGGAGACCTCTCTTCAGGAAATAATAAAGAGAATGCTACAGATAGATAAGACAGGACAGAGAACTTTGGAGAAGAATGTAGAAATGAAGATATTAGGAGATAGAAAAAGGAGAGAGATTTGACATTTAATGTTGAAGGAGTATAGAATGTTCTAGAGGATTGATTTTGTAGATCTAGAAATGGATAGCACAATACTGTGTGATGGTAGCACAGTATTGTAAGTACACTGAAAAAATATGACTGTGAATATGGTTGAAAGAGGAATGTTAGGAGTCTGTATGACACCAGAAGGAAAGATAGAAGATAATGACTGGGACTGTATAACAGTGAAATTTAGAGCGGTCAATGTATGTGATTAAATGTACAAATATAAGAATGTTTTTGCATGAGGGGGCAGCAAGAAAGAATGAAATTATGACATATGCAATGAAGTGAATGGACCATGAGGACAGTAGGTTGACTGAAATAAACCAGAAATGAAAAGGCAAACATTACAAAGCCTCACTAATATAGACTAATAACAATGTGTAAACTCTGAGAATTAAATGTGGGAACATGGGCTATAAGAGAAAGGCTTATATAAATGTTTATAGAGTGTAAGCTCATACAGCAGGCACATTTATTCATGAGTCATAATAGTTATTAATAAATTTTGAGATTCTGAGCAGTTTGTATGTGACATGGTCAGTTCCTGGAGCTTTGGGTGTCTGTGTGGCACCAGAGACTCAGAAACAGAGTTTGACAGCTGTAAGTGTCAGCATTGCCCCATGAATCAACTGCTAAAGAAGCCAAAAAGGAGATTAGACTTCAGTTGGAGATATAAATGAAATGGACTTGATTGAGATGGGAATAGGTAAGACTAAAGGGTACAGGATGATACTAACCATGTTTTAAAACTTTGACTTCTGTGTTGGAACAAAGGAAGAGATCGGTATATGGTTAAAAATCTATATTTTCTTGAGCACACTATATAATTTAACTTGTATGTTCAGTTTACTCAAATGCCATAATTACATGGAACCTTGATTAGGGAATGAGACCTTGTTGTTTGTACAGGTTAGCATGAAGCCCTGATACAACCCAGAGTAATTTGGGCAGAAAATAAAATGTGTTTACAAAGCTCCCTTGACAGACTGTGGGAAAATGTGAAAATATTAAACTTCCCCAGCTGGGGAATTCCTGATATTCTCACAAGATTTGGGGACCACTGGCTTAGTAGGTCTAGCCCTTGATCTTGGGGCTTGCCCTTACAAAGCTTGATAACACAAAGGAGAGATTAATTTACTCCAAATTGTGCTGGGAGTCACCCCCAGAGGGCCTCTTTTGTTGCTCAGCTGTGGCCTCTCTCTCTAAGCCAACCCAGCAGGTAAATTCACTGCCCTCCCCACTATGTGGAACATGACTTCCAGGGGTATAAATCTCCCTGACAATATGGAATGTGACTCCCAGGAAAGAGCCTGGACCCTTCATCGTGTGATTAAGAAAAACTTTTCTGGACAAAAATGTGGAGGAGAACTGAAACAGAATAAAGTTTCAATGGCTGAGAGATTTCAAATGGAGTCAAAAGGTTATTCTGAAGGTAACTCTTATGCGTTATATAGATATCCCTTTTTAGGTTTTAGTTTATTAGAATAGTTAGAAGGAAATATCTGAAATTGTTGGATTGCAATCCAGTATCCTTGATTCTTGAAGATGATCATAGAACTATATAGCTAATATAGTGTGACTGTGTGATTGTGATAACCTTATGGCTCACACTCCCTTTACCCAGTGTATGGAAAAATGAGTAGAAAAAATGGGGACAAAAAGTAAATGAGTAATAGGATGGAGTGGGATATGAGACATTTTGGGTTTTCTTTTTACTTCTATTTTTATTCTTTTTTTAGTTTTTGGAGAAATGAAAATTTTCAAAAAATAACTGGTGATGAATACACAACTATACAATTGTACTGTGAATGATTGTTTTATGTTTTGGATGATTGTATGGTATGTGAATATATTTCAATTAAAAGAAAAAATAAATGAGGGGGAAAGGAGGGGTATGGGATGCTTTGAATTTTCTCTTTTATTTTCTTTTCTTATTTTCATTCTTATTTTTTGGAGCAATGAAAATGTTCAAAAATTGACTGTGGTGTTGAATACACAACTATATGATGAAACTGTGGACAATTGTACATTTTGGATGATTGTATGGTATGTGAATATATTTTAATAAAATTACATTAAAAATAGCCTAGAAATAATAAAGAGGATCAATGAAATAAAAACTAATATTTTTACTTTTTTACTCATTAACAAAATTATGCAATATTTAGCAAGTAAAGAAGAAGGCTTAAATTCAGAGGATTGAGGGAAGATGGCAGTAGTTGTGGCATAGTTTCAAACTTTTTCTCAACCTCTCCCTGCAAAAATGTAACAACTAGGATAGTAAAATTTAAAATCCATGAGAAACTTCCTCTGAACTAATCTAGGTAACAGAGTATCACCATAAACCCCCAAATATGGACATGTGGTAAAAATCTATAATAGGTGTGTGGTGGTATCAGCATCTCCACATAAAGATGAAGAGAGAAACATCTGATGGACTTGAGAACCCTGAAAAAGCTGACAGATACTCAATAGAAAGTTCACAGTGCTAATTTGAGAACATCAGATAAAACTGAGAAGTTTAATTGATTACTTTTGGAAGATGATGTTGGAACCAAAATATTATTTTGAAAATTGCTATAGAAAGAGAAAAGATGAAGCATTCATTCTGCATTTCCCATATGAACTGTACACTGGGTATCCAAGTATGAGAAATAGAGAAATTTCTCTTTGCAGAAGTATCGCAGCTAATAAAGAAAGAAAGAATGGTAGAATTATACTGTCACTATTTTGCAATCCATAATTACTTAATGGATCAAAGCAAGGAGGATTAATGGCTGCTAAATCACAAAAACTGAGCCAAATGGACATTATGTATGTGCTGATGGGAGAATCCAGTATCATCAATAAAGTTGACTTCCAAAAAATATTGAAACAGAATCTTATCAAGACTCTAGATCCAAATATCATTTTCTAGGTTATATACAGAGTTATGTGTTAAATTGCACTATGAAGAGAAAATCATGACTATCCAAGCTATGGGAAACTTAAGCCAAACAACCTGGTTTTCTCAACAAAATAATTGCAAAGTTGTAAGGAAAAAGAAAAATAAGGTAAAAGAGGGGAACTACAGATTCAGAGAGACACAAAAGACATATTTTTAAAAGGCAAAATTATAGTAGTTATGGATATACACTTGGGTAGTAAAATCATAAAGAAAATAGGGAAGTTATAATAATAAAGTTAAGATAGTGGTTATTTTAAGGGGGGTGTGATGGTTGTCACTGGGATGCAGCACATGGGAGCTTTTGATGTAGCTGACAAATTTCTATTTCTTGACCTGGGTGGTTGTTAAGCTATTTTGGGAATTGAATCAGGTACCTCACAAAATACATGATCAGATCTTAATCTGCATTCCTGTGGGTCTGAACCCATTAGTAAATAGGACCTGTTGAAGATGTCATTATTAATTAGCAAGTTGTCAAGTTGAATCAGTGTGGGCCTTAATCTGCCTTAGTGGAGACCTTATAAATAGAAGAAATTTGGATGTAGTCAGTCAGAGAAAGTGACAGGAGGAAACCAAGGACATCAACATGTGATGGAGGCAGAGATGGAAGGCAAAGAACCCTAAGCAGTGTGGTGAGTTATCATTAGAATGCTACTGACTTCAGAAGAAAGAATGGCCTCACTGGTGCCTTGAATTGGACTATGGCCTCCAAAACTGTGAGTCAGTAAATTCTTGCTGTTTAATCCACCCTATTATGTGATATTTGTCATCTGGCAAACTAAGATGGCTGTATATATGTTCTATAAAATATTTTATTTTTGATTTACAATTAAATAAAGTTTTAAGAAAGTGCACATAAATAATTTAGGCAAAAGGATATTATAGCTACAGTTTTTATCCCCAAACTGTTGGAATCTACTTTGTCTCCTCTATTTATTTTCACACCCCATAGCCAATTCATTAGCCAGTCTCCACCTTTAAAACACATCTCCATTTTGACCACTTATTTTCATCTTTCTTGATCAAACCAACATCATCTGAAGCATAGATTACAGAACAGCATCCTGTCTTTTCTACCTAACTCCACTTTTGCCCCTCACAGTCAATTCCCCACACAGTTGTCATTGAGCCTTTTTATGTTGGCTCATATTGCCCCTAAGCACAAAACCTTTTCTTGTATTTCTTTCTCACTCAGAATAAATCCACAGTTCTTATAATAACCTTTAGAGATTTTCATGTTTCACTCCCAACTTCATTTGGGTTTTTTGGCTCAAAATGTCACTTGTCTGAGAGCCCTCTCCTGATGTCGCTATATATATATTAGTAAGAATCATATGGGGAGGTGGCAAGATGGTGGCATAGAGAGGAGTAGAAGATAGTTAGTCCCCTGGAACAACTAATAAACAACCAGGAACAACTAGTAAATAATCTGGAATGACTGCTGGGGGACAACCATGACTGTCCACACATTGTACACTAACCTGGATTGGGAGGAATGCCTGAGATTGCAGCATAAAATCTGCAAGTAAAAGCCGTGGAACCGTGCTGGGAGCCCTGCCCTCCACAGAAAGCCAAATAGCAAAACCTCACTGTGGTAGAAAGCAGCACTTGCTGAACAGGCAAATATACCTCAGTCCAGATCCAACTGGGATTTTAATTAACATATATGGACTGCTCAATACAAGCTACAAATCCCCAACAACCAAACAGAGTCTTTTAGTGATGACTGACCTTAAAGAACCAGAAGACTCTGCTGTTCCAGGACAGGGAGCTCAGAAGAACAGATGTTACCTCTGACTGATGAGTGAAATTGGGGGTCTTTGGATGGGCTCTGAAAGGGAGCTTTCTGTCCAATTTTCTCTCTTTCAACCTAAGCACCTCAGTGGAGAAAACCTCATCCATCTTCAGCTCACATCACTCTGATTCAGACAAGGGTGGAGATAGCAGAGTCACAGAGACAACCTATTTAAATGCAGATGATAACTCCCTAGGGGGTGTATCTTCCCTAAGAGGAAGGAGGTGGTGCCCAGCTCTACTACCCACCTTCCTTTCAGAACCAGACCCCAGAGCCTGAGGGAAAACAGCCAAAACAGAAACTAAGGGGGCCACACCTCCTTACATTAGTCAGGGGCAACAGGCTGACAGGTGCCACCTCTTAGGAAGGTTAGGAAAAGCACAGTGGCTAGATGTTTCACAGGGTGTGTCAATCTTCTAAGAAACACCCTCAGGGAAACCTGATACTGAATATTTCCCCCGTTGAGACCTGAGCCTGTTCTGGTCTGGGAAAACCTGATTGGTGTAACCCAAGAAACCAGATGCCTTGAAAACAGAAAACTACATCCTACAGTAAGAAAAATGAAGATGTGTCCCAGTCAAAGAAACAAACTTACACTTCAACTGAGATACAGGAATTTAAACAACTAATGATAAATCAATTCAAAAAATTTAGGGAAGATATGGCAAAAGAGATGAAGAGTATAATGAAAACACTGGGCCAACATTAGTTAGAAATTGAAAGTTTGAGAAAACAACTGGCAAAATCTATGGAAATGAATGGCACAACACAAGAGATGAAAGACACCATGGAGACATACAACAGCAGGTCTCAAGAAGCAGAAGAAAACACTCAGGAACTGGAGAAGAAGACACCTGAAATCCTACATGCAAAAGAACAGATAGGGGAAAAAATGGAAAAATACGAGCAATGTCTCTGAGAATTGAATGACAACAGGAAACACAGGAATGTATGTGTCATGGGTGTCCCAGAAGGAGAAGTGAAAGGAAAAGAGGCAGAAGCAATAGTAAAGGAAATGATCAATGAAAATTTCCCATCTCTTATGAAAGACCTAAAATTATAGATCCAAGAAGTGCAGCATACTCCAAACAGAATAGATCTGAATAGGCCCATGCTAGGACACTTAATAATCAGATTATCAAATGTCAAAGACAAAGAGAGAATCCTGAACACAGCAAGAGAAAAACAATCCATCACATATAAAGGAAGCTTGATAAGACTGTGCAGATTTCTCAGTAGAAACCATGGAGGCAAGAAGGAAGTAGTGTGATATATTTAAGATACTGAAAGAGAAAAACTGCCCACCAAGAATCCTATATCCAGCAAAACTGTCCTTCAAATATGAGGGAGAGTTCAAAATATTCTCTGACAAACAGACAATGAGAGATTTTGTGAACAAAATACCTGCTCTATAGGAAATACTAAAGGGAGCACTACAGACAGATAGGAAAAGACAGAAGTGAGAGGTTTGGGGCACAATTTTGGGAGATATAGCACAGCAATATAAGTACAGTGAACAAAGATGACTGTGAGTATGGTTGAAAGAGGAAGGTTAGGAGCATGCAGGACACCAGAAGGAAAGAGGAAAGATAAAGACTGGGATTGTATAACTCAGTGAAACCTAGAGTGCTCAACAATTGTGATAAAGTGTACAAACATGTCCACTTACATGAGAGAGAACAAATGAATGTTAACACTGCAAGATGTTAAAAATAAGGTGGTATTGGGAAAAAATACAATCAATGCCAACTAGAGACTATAATTAACAGAAACATTGTATTATGCTTCCTTTAATAACAAAGGCAATATACCAAAGGTAAATGCATATAAGAGGGGGATATAATAGAGGGGTATGGGACTCTTGGCATTGATGATATTGTCTGACTCTTTATTCTACTTTGGTTTAATGCTATCTCTCATTTTGTCACTTCCTAGCTGTCATTTTTTTTTTTTTTTCTTGTTTTTCTTTTGTCTCTCTACCTTCTTTGACTCTGCCTCCTTCTTTGTGGAAGAAATGGAGATGTGCTTATATAGATAGTGATGATGATGGTGAATACACAAATACGTGACTATATAGGAAACCATCGATTGTTTACTTATGACAGAATTATGGTGTGTGAACAAAACTGTCTTTAAACAATGAGTTGATGAAGAAAATGAGGGCACTATATTGATTGAAATAAGACAGACACATAAGGACAAATATTGCAGGGTCTCACTGATATGGGCTAATTATAATATGTAAACTCATAGACATGAAATACAAGTTACCAGTATATAGAATGAGGCTAAAGAATGGGGATCAGTTGCTTATTATGAGCAGAATGTTCAACTGGAGTGAACGTAAATGTTTGGAAGTGGACAGAGGTTATGGTAGCACATTGTGAGAGTGACTAACAGTGCTGAATGGTCTGTGAATGTGGTGGAAAGGGTACGCTCAGAGTCACATATGTCACCAGAAGGAAAGTTGCAGGTTAAAAGTTGGGAATGTATAATACAGTGAATCTTGTGGTGGACAATGTCTGTGATTAACTGTACCAATATTAGAAATCTCTCTCATCAACTAGAACAAATGTATGACACTATAAATAGAAGTTAATAATAGAAGGGAATATAGGAAAAAATATACCTGTTGCAAACTATATACTACAGTTAGTAGTATTTTGGCATCCTTTCATCAACAGTAACAAATATACTATACCAATACTATGAATCAATAATGGTAAGGGGGGTGGTTAGGGGTATGGGAGTATTTGAGCTTCCTTTTTTGTCTTTATCTCTTTTCTGGAGTAATGAAAATGCTCTAATAATTGAAAAAAAAATTAATTGTGGTGGTGGAGGCACAGCTGTATGATGGTACCGTGGGCAATTGATTGTACACTTTGGATCTTTGGATAATTGCATGGTTTGTGAACAATTGCAATAAAAATAACACAATAGAACAATCAGCTGGCAATTAGTTAAGTCTGACAGCTGGGTATGTTGCCAAAAGGGACAGTTAACTTAACATGGATATAAGGGGAAAAGACAGCCAAAGAGAGCCCTATGTCTTTGGGCTATGTCCTTGCCTAAAGCTTTGCCCTCACAGGAATGGCAGCAAAGCATCACTCTGTAGGAGAAAGAGATTTCTGTAAAATAGTCTATCCAAATAACTCAATAAACAAGCAAATGACAGCAACAAATTGCAGAATAGGGAGGAGGAAATCAATATCCAAAGTCATCATGCTATAGTATCTGAAATGTCCAGTTTATATGTTAAAAAAATTATGCCACATGCAAAGAAATAGTAAAGTGTGACCCTTACAGAGGAAAAAATCAAGAAAAAAGCTGTTTGTTAGAGCATGCAGAAAACAGACTTTTATCAGACTTAGCGGATCACAATTTTAAAGAAGTTATTAAAAATATGTCCAAAGAATTAAAGGAAACCATGCTTAAAGAAGTAAAGGAAGCTATGATGACAAGCTCTCATAAAATATAGAACATTAATAAATATATATAAATTATAAGAAAAGAACAAAATGGAAATTCTGGTGTTTAAAAGTAAGTGCAATAACTGTATTGAAAATTTCACCAGAGGGGCTAGAAGAAAGAATCAGTGAACTTAAAGATGGATTTATAGAAATTTTGTAACCTGAAAAACAGAGAGAAAAAAGAGTGAGTAAAAATGAACAAAAACTCAGAGAATTGTGGAGTACCATTAAGTGCACCATGGATAGCAACTTGACCTGTTAAAAAAAATGTTATGTTCCACCTCATCAGGTATATATCTACAGTATGAATATGCTTTTAATATAAACTTGAAAGTTTTATTGTCATAACTTCTCTAGGATGAGTTGTTTTTATAAGTGGTAGCTCTGCTAGTTTAAAGTTGTATATACCCCAGAAAAACATGTTCCTAAATTTAATCCATTCCTGTGGGTGTGAACCCATTGTAAGTAGGACATTTTTGATATGGTGACTTCAGTAAAGATGTGGTCTGCCTCAACCAGGATGGGCCTTAATCATATTACTGTGGTCCTTTATAAGCAGAATGAAATTCACACATGGAAAGAGAAAGCCACAGAGGGAACAGTCAGAAGCTGAACATCAATGGAATCTGGAAGAGAAGGGATAGACCTGGAAACACTGCCATGTGTCTTGCTGTGTGACAAACTAAGAGCAAATGATCACTGGCAGCCAGCCTCAGAATACATCTTCTGAAAAAAAGCATCACTTTGACGACACCTTGATTTGGACTTTCTTTTAGCCTCTAAACCACAAGCAAATAAATTCCCATTGTTTAGCCTGACCCATTTCATGCTATTTGCTTGAACAATCTAGGAAACTAAAACAGTAGCATTGTGTGGAAGAAGCATTGAATAAAGAATAAAATGTGAGCTGATGCACCGGTTTTGTCATTACCTAGCTATGCAGTCTTGTTCAAATCATTAAATATCTCTGTGCCTCAATATAATGAGGTTGATATGATTGCTAAAAGCCTCTCCAATTCTGAGGTTTTGTGATTCTACAATCCAGATATTTTGTTATAAACTCTTACATTATTATTATAAATGCTAATTGTTAACACTACATACATATATATTAATACCATGTGAAATGTTCACTCTGCTTTATGTCTATAGAAAATGATATAGAACGCTTGAAAGATGCTGTTCAAAGAGATACAATGAAGGAGGAAATCAAGAAACAATCAAAGGTTCATTCTGGTAAAGATGCTATTCAAAGAGAGATAATGAAGGAGGAAATCAAGAAACAATCAAATATTCTTTCTGGTAAGAGTACAAGAATTTTCAGGTATAATATTTATGGTTTGTTTTTCTGCTCTGGAGAGTAAGTACGGATCTTTTAAGACAATAATACCTATATATTATTACTACAATGAGAAGGGCTTCGTGAATTCCTACTAAGTATTTACTAGCAATTGAAAGTTAACTAGATATTATTAGTTTTATAACTCATCCATTCAGAAAATAACCCATAAAAGTCCAATGCTATAGTGATATTAGAATATACTCTGTGCAACCATTTCTAATGCTTTTCTATATCTGGCTTAGATAGATATGTAACTTTGAATTTTCAAAAGCAGAAAGGCTACCTGATGAATATGACAAGAGGAATATAGCCGATGGTTATTTCATTGGTTAACAATTCCCTTTATGTGATTAATGTGGCAGGCAAGTTTAAATATATTGGCTGCAGTATAGTCATTAGTTGTGTTATAATTCAGAGATTATATTATTGCCTTTATTACTAGAATAGCAGTCTTATACACACTTTTCTTTTAACCAAGAAAAACTATACTTATCAATTTTTTGCAGAGTTGATAATGAAAGCTAGAATTTGGAAGTAGATGATACCTCAGGGTCAAGCCCCCAAATATGTTTTTCACTAAAATTCAAGGATTGAGGCAAACTTTCTGCAACTTTGATTTTGAATTCTGCATTTATTTCAACATATTCACAACTTTATTACTGGAAAAGGAGAAGTATTGTTAAAATGAAAAAAAAATATATTTACTCATACAGCTTATAGCTTATGGAAAGCTGGTGTTCTTTCTAAAAATGAAATATTTTGAACAAAGCATTTAAATTGGTTTTGTGTTTTTAGTCCCCCAAATTTATTAAGTTGTGATGGGCCATATTTCTATGTCCTTAAATTTCAGGGTATTTTTTGTTATATATTTTTAATCTTCTTTGCATAAGTAATTGTTTAATTTTCTTAATTCACTTCTTGCCAATTTGTAGTAACAGCCTGAGAAACAATAAATTTAAAACATCATGCCTGTTAACAGTCACTATGCTAATTAATATATAGTTATGACAAGAGAGTTTCTAATGAAAATGCTCTAAATAAAATTTAAAAGGTAGAAACTGATAAGACAAAGGGTATTAAAAAGAGATGACAGACCAAATGCAGAAATGAGTTCTGGTTCTAGATAGAATGGGGTTTGGATAAATGGGGTCAGAATTAAGGGTGATGCTGCTATTAAAGAACACAGAACAAAGTCAAGGAAGAGGTAATGATGAAATAGTTTTATACAAATTGGAGAAATAAATAATTGGTTATTCAATAAAAATAAGAAAAATTACAAATACAGAAATGAAGATAAAAACATGGAGTTTTGGAGTACTGTTTAAATAGTCATAGGGTCTTTATGTGATTTTTCTTTTTAAATTTTATTTTAGGTGTGAATTTACTTAAAACCAAGGGTCTATCCACACATCAAGAAGATGTTTTAACTAGGAACATCTCACCAAACAAATTGCGAACGAAAGTGATTAATTTGTCACTGTTTGAAAATAAAGGTAAGAGATGATAAAAATATAAAAAGTTATTAATTATTGAGAATAGTATAATATATTATATAAACTGTATATAATGTTGTTCTATGCAAATATTTCCCAAAGGCTTTTGTTGTGCACTCTTTTTAAAAATTTTTTTGTTGAATTACCCACATTCTCTTCTTTTCCCCCACTTACATTATTCC
Organism: Choloepus didactylus; assembly: GCF_015220235.1. NCBI lineage: Eukaryota > Metazoa > Chordata > Mammalia > Pilosa > Megalonychidae > Choloepus > Choloepus didactylus. Next base: position 16,345,488 of record NC_051311.1, read on the forward strand.
ATGTCAATCTTTCTTTACAATATTGTAAATGTGCACACACACACACAAACCCTTTTAAAGTTTACATTTATTTTATTCAGCAATATCTCAGGGAAATCCTTGCAAACCTGAAAATGGCTTTAATTTATCCTTTTCGATTGGCACCATATTATTTCATAGTGCAGAATACTTGATTCAATCATTCTTCTGATAAATTGCATTCACTTTTTTAGTTTTTCTCTGTTACTAAATGTATCCATGTACATATATTCTGACAACACTGGCATCTTTATTTCTTTGGGGTAGAGTTCTAGGAGTGAGATTTCATCTTAAAGGGTATATTGAGATTTTTTCCTTGCAATTTTATTGAGATATAGTAACATACCATACAGTAATCCAAAATGTACAATCACTTGTTCACGGTATCATCATATAGTTGTGCATTCATCACCACAATCAATTTTTAAATATTTTCATTACTCCAAAAAAATAATAAAAATAAGAATAAAAATAAAGGTAAAAAAGAACACCCAAAACAGCCCTTCCCCCTCATCCCCTCTGTTATTCATTTACTTTTTTGTCCCGATTTTTCTACTCATCTCTCCATACACTGGGTAAAGGAAGTGTGAGCCATGAGGTGTTCACAATCACACAGTCACACCACATAAGCTATATAGTTAACACTCATCTTCAAGAATCGTTACTGGGTTGCACTTCAACAGTTTCAGGTGCTTCCTTCTAGCTACTTTAATACACTAAAAACTAAAAATGGGTATCTATATATTGTATAAGAATAACCTCCAGAATAACCTCTACTCCATTTCAAATCTCTCAGCCACTGAAACTTAACTTTGTTTCATTTCTCTTCCCCAATTTGCTCAAGAAGTCTTTCTCAATCCCTTGATGCCAGGTCAAGGCTCATCCCTGGGAGTCATATCCTGTGTTGCCAGGGAGATTTGCACCCCTGGGAGTCATGTCGCATGAAGGGGGGAGGGCAGTGAGTTCATCTGCAGAGTTAGCTTAGCTAGGGAGAGAGGGTCACATCTAAGCAATAAAAGAGGGTCTCTGAAGGTGGCTCTTAGGCACAATTATAAGTGGGCTTAGCCTCTCCTTTGCAGTAACAGGCTTCTAAAGGACAAGCCCAAGATTGAGGGCTCTGCCTATTAAGTTGGTAGTCCCCAGTGTTTGCAAGAATATAAGAAATTTCCCAGGTGGGTAAATTTAATATTTCACATTTTTCCCCAGTCCCTCAATGGGGCTTCTCAAATACTCCTTTATCCTCTGCCCAATTACTCTGGGAGACATTGGAGCTTCACACTAACCTGTAAACAAACCAGATCTCACTCCCTATTCATGGTTCCCTGTAATTATGGTACTTGAATAAACTGACCATACAAGTTAAATTATATACTGTGCTACAGAAAATAAAGATTTTCTGCCAAATAAACACCTTTACCTTTGGTCTCACAGAGAAGTTGAAGTTGTAAAACAGTCAATATCACCCTTCACTCTTTATTCTGATTTACCTTAGTCCTAACCAAAGCCATTTTGTTCGTATTGCTTATTGAAGTCTGATTTCTTTTCAGCTTCTTTAACATTTGCTGTATGGGGTAATGTTGACATTCATAGCTACTGAACTCTAGTTCTGAGTCTCAGGTGTCACACAGATACCTGAAGTTCCAGGGACCCACCAGAATATACACAAGAGCTCAGCATCTCAGAATCTAAAAATAACTGTTACAACTCAGGAATAGATGTAACTGCTATAAGAGCTTACAATCTAGGAACCATTACAATAAGCCTTCCCCTAATAAACTATGCTCTCAGATTCAGAGTTGGCAAATTATAGTTAGTCCATATTAGTGAGGCATTATAATGTCTGTCTTTTTGTTTCTGGTGTATCTCACCCAAAATGCTGTCCCCAATGTCCATTCACCTAGCTGCATGCTTCACAATTTTATTCATTCTTGCAGCCACTCAATATTCTGCTGTATGCATACACCACAGTTCACCATTCTGTTCATCAATGGCCACCTCCATCCATGCAAATCATGAAAATTCCTGCCATAAACACCAGTGTGCAAGTGTCCATTTGTGTCCATACTCTGAGTTCTTCCAAATACATATCCAATAATGGGGCTACAAGACCACATGGCAACCCCATTCTTGGTTTCCTGTGAAACCACCACACTGCCCTCCAGATGGGCTGCACCATTCTACTTCCCCACCAGCTTTGATAAGGTACATCTCTCTCTCCACATTTTCTCAAGCACTTGTGTCTCTCTGTTTAATTTCTTAAACAGTCCAACCTAAGTAAACAATTAGCGGTTTCTGGTATAATCATATTTTTATGCATTCAAAACCAAAATTTATATGCAGACATTTCTAGTTCTCCTTCAGAAAAACAGGAAGAGGAGAAAAAAGAAAAAAAATGACTAATAAAAAATAAAATAAAACATAAAAATAAAATAAAATACATTGAAAAGTTCAGATACCACCACCACCACCATGAATCCCAAACCCCTTCTTTGTATCCCCCTCTTATAGAAATTTAGCTTTGGTAAATTGTCTTTGTTACAGTTAGTGGAGGCACATTGCAATATTACTATTAACTATAGACCCTGGTGTGCATTGATTGTATTTTTCCCATTTAACTTCCTATTTTCAACACCTTGCAATATTGACCTGCATTTACTCTACCTCATGTAAAAATTTTCTTATATTTCTACATATAATCACCATCATTGTCCACTCTAGGTTTTGCTAAGTTATACAGTCCCAGTTTTTATCCTCTATTTTTCCTTCTGGTGTCATACATGCCCCTGTCTTCTTCTTTCAACCAGACTCACAATCAGCTTTGTTCATTATACTTATGATATTGAACTACCATCAGATAGTATTGTGCTATGTATTTCTGTATCTTTACAATTCTATTGAACATTCTGTACTCCTTTAGCATCAAATGCCCAATTTCTATCCTCTTTATACCTCCTGATAACCTGCGATCTTAACTTTAACTCTCAAAGTTTGATCATTATAAATAGTTTATATTAGTGAGACCATACAGTATTTGTCCTTTTGTTTCTGGCTAATTTCACTCAGCATAACATCCTCAAGGTTCATCCATGTTGTTATATCCTTTGTAAGAAATATTCTGTCTTACAGCTGCGTGATATTCCATTTTATGTACATACCACACTTTGTTTATCCACTTTTCCATTGATGGACATTTGGACTCTTTCCATCTCTTGGCAAATGTGAATAATGCCACTATAAACATTGGTGTACAAATGTCTGTTCATGTTCTTGCCTTCAGTTCCTCTGAATATATACCTAGAAATGGAATTGCTGGATCATAAGGCAATTCTATGCTTAGCTTCCTGAAGAAGCACCACACTGACTTCAAGAGTGGTTGTAACATTCTGTGTTCCCACCAACAGTAAATAAGTGTGCCCCTCTTTCCACATCCTCTCCAGCACTTGTAATTTTCTGTTTGTTTAATAATGGCCCTTCTAGTAGGTATGAGATGATGATACCTCATTGTGGTTTTTGATTTGCATTTCCCTAATAACCAGTGAAGTTGAGCATCTTTTCATATGTTTTTGAGCCATTTGTGTTTCCTCTTCAGAAAAGTGTCTGTCCATGTCTTTTGCCCATTTTCTTATTTGGGTTGTTTGTCTTTTTGTTGTTTCATTGTAGGATCTCTTTATATATTCTGGATATTAAAGCCTTATCTGATATATGGTTTCCAAATATTGTCTGCTATTGTGTAGGCTGCCTTGTTACTTTTCTGTTAAAGTCCTTCAGTGCATAAAAGTGTTCAATTTTGAGGAGCTCCCATTTATCAAATTCTTATTTCACTGTTCACACTTTGGGTGTAAGGTTTAGGAAACCACCTTGTGTCTCAGGATCTTTAAGATATTTCCCTAGATTTTCTTCTAAAATTTTATGTTCTTAGCTCTAATGTTTAGATCTTTGATCCATTTTTGAGTTAATTTTTGTATAAGATGTGACATAGGAGTCCTCTTTAAATCTTTTGGATACAGTTATCAAGTTCTCCAAACACCATTTATTGAAGAGGCTGCTCTGTCCCAGTTGTGTTGGCTTGACTGCCTTATCAAAGATCAATTGTCCTTAGATGAAAGGGTCTATTTTGATTCAGTTGGTCAGTATACCTATCTTTATGCTAGTACCATGCTGTTTGTCCACTGTAGCTTTGTATTAAGCTTAAAAATCAAGTACTGTGAAACCTCCCACTTCATTCCTCTTTCTTGAGATATCTTTGATTATTTGGGGCACAATACTCATCCAAATAAATTTGGTTATTGCTTTTTCTATTTCTGCAAAGTAAGTTGTTGGGATTTTAATTGGCATTGCATTGAATCTATTAATCAATTTAGTTAGAATTGACATCTTAACTATATTTAGTCTTCCAATAAAAGAACATGGTATGTTCATCCATTTTTTAAGGTCCTGTTTCATTTCTTTTATCAGTGTCTTGTAGTTTTCTTTGTAAAGGTCTTTTGTGACCTTCATTAATTTTATTCTTAAATACTTGATTCTTTTAGTTGCTATTGTAAATGGAATTTTTTCTTGATTTCCAACTCCTGTTGCTCATCACTTGTGTAAACACTACTGATTTTTGTGTGTTGATCTAGTAGCCTGCCACTTTGCTGTATTCACTGATTAGCTCTAGTAGCTTTGCTGTAGATTTTTCTGGATTTTCTACATACAGAATCATGTCATCTGCAAACTGAAAGTTTTGCTCCTTCATCTCCAATTTGGATGGCTTTTATTTCTTTATCTTGCCTAACTGCTCTAGCTAGAACTTCCAGCACAATGTTGAATAACAATGGTGACAATGGTCATTTCTGTCTTGTTCTGATCTTAGAGGGAAAGCTTTCAGTCTTTCTGCATTAAGTATGATGTTATCTGTGGGTTTTGCATATATTGCCTTTATCACATTGAGGAAGGTCCCATCTATTCCTATGCTTTTGAGAGTTTTTATCAATAAAGGATGTAGAGGTGGAAGGATCCAAAATGGTGGGTTAGGAGAGAAAGAGGAAAACTCTCCTCCATGAGAAACGCTAGATAAAAGGCAGAAAATGCTCCAGAATTCCAGTTCCAGGGTCCCACCAGCTTGGCAATGACTTATAAATCCATAGCAATTGAGCAATTGGAGAAATCAAGAGCCTGCATTTGGAACTGTGTAAGTCTTTGATCTGGAGAGCTGCTGGGAAAGGCAGCCAGACTTGTGCTGTGGTTGGAGGCAGGTCAGAGTAGGACCCAGGGAGCAGCCAGGGAGATGGCAGTGGGGGCTGTGGTTGAGAGCAGTGGGGTGTGCCTTCCACACCCTGGACACACACCCTGGTAACTGGTGTGGGTGACAGCCCTTTGCACACCTGCAGCTGAAGGCCACTGAGTCAGTGAGGAGCCACTGTAACAAGTGGAAGATGCAGAAGTGGATTATTTTCCACACCCCAAACAACCATCATGAAGTGAGGTGAGCCACCCCTTTGCAGCACTACAGCTGAGAGCCTTCTCTAGGGAACTCAGGATTCAGCTGGCATGAGACAGCACAACTCATCCCCTACAGATACCTGAGGGGTACACAGCTGAGAGGCAGGGGAACCACCTGCATAGAAGTGACAGGAGCTCTACATCAAGCCCAGGGACTTGTGGGTCCACAACAGAGAGGGACTGAGCAGAGTCTGAACTAAAGGGGTGGATGCCTACACAGCCCCAGAGTATCACAGCCACAATCCCAGGAATAGCTGGGAGTACTGGGTCTTAAATCCTCTCATCCCTGCCAAACTGTACAGGGCACAACCCTCAAACACAGAACAGTCCCCATTGCACATGGAAAGTAGGTGCCCTGATTGGACATTCACATGGTTTGGACACACACTCACTGTATAAACATAGTTGCAGAGATCTGGATCCAGGATAAGAGATGGCTTGGGAGCACCATCTGCTGGTAGGTCAGGGAAAGTGTGCTGCATCAAGCTGTAGCTTATTTATTGTTTAAATAAGCCTGCATATCCTAAAAGAAACCTATCAATATAAACAAATGCCAAGAGGCCAAAAACAACAGAAAATTTTAAAGCATATGAAGAAACCAGAAGATATGGGTAACCCAAATGCCCAAATTAAAAAATCAGAGAAGATACAGAACTTGGAGAAATTAATCAAAGAAGTAATCACAAACAACAATACCATGGCTCAGGATGTAAAAGACATCAAAAAGACCCTAGAGGAGCATAAAGAAGAATTTGCAAGAGTAAATAAAAAAATAGGCAATCTTATGGAAATAAAAGAAAATGTTGATCAAATTAAAAAGATTCTTAAATAGATTAGAGGAAGCTGAGGAAAAAATAAGTGAGCTGGAAGAGTGCAGGTTGGAAAGTGAAAGCACAAAAGAAAGAATGGAGAAAAAAATAAAATTCAAAATGGATCTCAGGGATATGATGGACAACATGAAGCACACAAATATAAGAATCATTGGAGTTCCCAAAGGGGAAGAGAAGGGTGAAGGACTAGGAAGATTATTCAAAGACATTGTTGGAGAGAACTTCCCAACCCTTGTAAACAACATAAATATACAATTCATAGATGCCCAGTGAACCCCAAACAGAATAAATCCAAATAAACCCACTCTGAGACATATTCTGATCAGATTGTCAAATGCTGAAGAAAAGGAGCAAGTTCTGAAAGCAAGAGAGAAGCAATTCACCACATACAAGGGAAACAACATAAGACTAAGTAGTGACTACTCAGCAGTCACCATGGAGGCAAGAAGGCAGTCATATGACATTTAAAATTCTGAAAGAGAAAAATTGCCAACCAAGAATTCTTTATCCAGCAAAGCTCTCTTTCGGATCTGAGAAAGAGTTTAAAATATTCACAGACAAACAAATGCTGAGAGAATTTGCTAACAAGAGCCCTGCTCTAAATAAATACTAAAGGGAACCCTACTGGCTGAGAATAAAAGAAAAGAGAGAGGTATGGAGAGAAGAAAAGAACTAAAGAGTTTTAGTAAGGATACATTAAAGGGAATAGAGAGGGGAAAATTATATCTGACAAATAAAAACCAAAGGATATGATGCTGATTCAAGAACTGCCTTCACAGTAATAAAATTGAATGTGAATCTGTTAAACTCCCTAATTAAAAGATACAGATTGGCAGAATGGATTAAAAAATATGAACCATCAGTATGTTGCTTACAAGAAACTCTTCTTAGACCAAGAGACACAAAGAAATTGATAGTGAAAGAATGAGGGGGGGGGGGGCATTCCATGCAAGTTATAGCCAAAAGAAAGCAGGGGTAGCAGTATTAATCTCAGTTAAAATAGACTTTAGATGTAAGGCTGTTGTGCCAGTTTGTATATCTTATGTCCCCCAGAAAAAGCCATATTATTTGATGCAGTCTTGTGGGGGCAGATGTGTTAGTGTTGATTAGGTTGGAACCTATTGGTTCAGTGTTTCCATGGAGATGTGACTCAGTCAACTGTTGGTGAGATCTTTCATTGGATTATTTCCATGGAGGTCTTGCCTCACCATTCAGGGTGGGTCTTTATTGGATCACTGGAGTACTTTAAAAAGAGCAACACAAGTGAAGATGCAGAGCAGCTGCAGCTAAGAGAGGACAAATGACCCAAGAGCAACACTTCAGAGAATGCAATTTTGAAATGCAACCTGAAAAGCAGACACCAGCCACATGCCTTCCAAGGCAACAGAGGATTTCTGGATGCCAATGGCCTTTCTCCAGTGAAGGTACCCTTTGTTGATGCCTTACCTTGGACACTTTATGGCCTTAAGACTGTAATTTTATAACCGATAAACTCCCCTTTATAAAAGCCAATCCATTTCTGCTGTTTTGCAAAAGGGCAGAATTAGCAAACTGGAACAGACATCATAAGAGACAAAGAAAGACCCTGTATACTAATAAAAGGTACAATTCAACAAGAAGAAATAACAATCATAAATATCTGTGCACCCAATCAGGGTGCCCCAAAGTACATGAGACAAATATTGACAAAACCAAAGGAAGCAATAATGTTTCCACAATAATTGTGGGAGGCTTCAATACATCACTCTCCCCTATAGATAGATCAACCAGACAGAGGAACAATAAGGAAATTGAAAAACTAAACAATGTGATAAATGACTTTGACTTAATAGATGTATATAAAGCATTACATCTCAAATCCCAGGAGATACATTCTTCTCTAGTGCCCATGGAACTTTCTCCAGTATAGATCATATTCTGAGCCAGAAAACAAGCCTCAATAAATGTAAAAAGATTGAAATTATTCAAAGAACATTCTCTGATTACAATAGAATACAACTAAAAGTCAATAACCATCAAAGATTTAGAACATTCACAAATATCTAGAGGTTAAACAACACACTCCTAAATAATCAGTGTGTTAAAGAAGAAATAGCAAGAGAAATTTCTAAATATCTTAAGACAAATGAAAGTGAGAGCACAACATATTAAAATGTATGGGATGCAGTGAAGGCAGTATTGAGGAGGAAATTTATAGCTCTAAATGCATACATTAAAAAGGAAGAAAGAGCCAAAATCAAAGAACTAATGGAAAAATTGAAGAAGCTAGAAAATGAACAGCAAGCTAATCCTAAATGAAGCAGAAGAAAAGAAATAACAAGGATTAAAGCAGAAATAAGTGACATAGAGAACAAAAAAAAAAGAGAATAAATAAAACCAAAAGTTTGATCTTTGAGAAGATCAAAAAGATTGATTGACAAGCCCTTAGCTAGACTGACAAAATAAAAAAGAGAGAAGACCCAGATAAACAAAATAATAAATAAGAGAGGGGACATTACTGCAGATCCCAAAGAAACTTAAATAATCATAAGAGGATACTATGAACAACCCTATGCCAACAAACAAGATAATGTAGAAGAAATGCACAATTTCTTGGAAACACATGAACAACCTAGACTGTCTAGAGAAGAAATAGAAGACCTCAACAAACCAGTCACAAGCAAAGAGATCCAATCAGTCATCAAAAAGCTCCCACAAATAAATGCCCAGGGCCAGATGGCTTCACAGGGGAATTATACCAAACTTTCTAAACAGAACTGACACCAATCTACTTAAACTTTTTCAAAAAAATTGAAGAAAATGAAATGCTATCTAACTCATTTTATGACGCTAAAGTCACTCTAATTCCAAAACCAGATAAAGAGGATACAAAAATGGAAAACCACGGGCTAATCTCCCTCATGAATATAGATGCAAAAATTCTCAACAAAATATTTGCAAATCAAATCCAAAGACACATTAAAAATTCATATACGATGACCAAGTTGAGTTCATTCCAGGCATACAAAGATGGTTCAACATAAGAAAATACAACACATTAACAAATCAAAAGGGAAAAATCAAATGATCATCTCAATAGATGCTGAAAAGGCATTCAACAAAATCCAAATCCTTTTTTGATAAAAGCACTTCAAAGGGTAGGAATTGAAGGAAACTTCCTCAGTATAATAAAGGGAATATATGAAAAACCCACATCCAGCACGATATTCAGTGGTGAGAGGCTGAAATCCTTCCCTGTAAGATCAGGAACAAGACAGGGATGCCTGCTGTCACCACTGTTATTCAGTATTGTGATAGAAGTGCTAGCCAGAGCAATCTGGCAAAACAAAGAAATAAAATGCATCCAAATTGGAAAGGAGGAAGTAAAACTGTCATTATTTGCAGAAGATATGATCTTATATTTGGAAAACCCTGGGAAATCAACAGCACAGCTACTTGAGCTAATAAACAAATTTAGCAAAGTAGCGGGATACAAAATTAATGCACAGTAATGTTCCTATACACTAGAAATGACCTAACTGAAAAAACACTTAAGAAAAAGATTCCATTCTCAATGGCAACTAAAATAAATCAAGTACCTAAGAATAAACTTAACCAAAGATGTAAAAGACCTATATGTAAAAAATTACATAATTTTACTAAAAAAATATAAGGGGACATAAAAAGATGGAAAAATATTCCATGTTCATGGATAGGAAGGCTAAATGTCATTAAGATGTCAATCCTATCCAAACTCATCTGCAGATTCAATGCAATTCCAATCAAAATTCCAAGAGCCTACTTTGCAACTTGGAAGAGCTAGTTATCAAATTTACTTGGAAGGGAAAGATACCTTGAATTGCTAAAAACATTCTAAAGAAGAAAAACAAAGCAGGAGGACTTATACTCCCTAACTTTGAAGCTTACTATAAAGCCACAGTAGTCAAAACAGCAAGGTACTGGCACCTTGATCAATGGAATCAAATTGAGAATTTTGAGATAGACCCCCAGATCTACAGTCAACTGATCTTTGATAAGGCCCCCAAAACCACTGAACTGGGACATAACAGTCTCTTCAACAAATGGGGCTGGGAGAACTGGATATCTGTATCCAAAAGAATGAAAGAAGACCCCTAACTCACACCCTGTACAAAAATTAACTCAAAGTGGATTAAAGACCTCAATATAAGAAACAGCACCATAAAACTTCTAGAAGGTAATGTAGGGAATCATCTTCAAGGCTTGTATTAGGAGGTCACTTCTTAGACCTTACACCCAAAGCACAAGCAGCAAAAGAAAAAAAAATAGATAAATGGGAACTCCTCAAAACTAAAAGCTTCTGTAACTCAAAGGAATTTGTCAAAAAAGTGAAGAGGCAGCCAACTCAATGGGAAAAAAATGTTTGGAAACCATGTATTTGACAAAAGACTGATATCTTGCATATACAAAGAAATTGTACAACTCAACAATAGTACAGACAGCCCAATTATAAAATGGGTAGAAGATATGAAAAGACATTTCACTGAAGAGGAAATACAAATGTCTAAAAAACATATGAAAAAAATGTGCATCTTCCCTAGCTATTAGGGAGATGAAAATTAAGACCACAATGAGATATCATCTCACACCAATTAGAATGGCTGCCATTAAACAAACAGGAAACTACAAATGCTGGACAGGATGTGGGGAAATTGGAACTCTTATTCATTGCTGGGGTGACTGTGTAATGGTACAGCTGCTCTGGAAGGCAGTCTGGTGGTTCCTTAGAAAACTAGATATTGAGTTACCCTTTGATCCAGCAATTTCACTGCTCAATATATACCCAGAAGATCTCAAAGCAGTGACACAGGTATTTGCTCACTGATGTTCATAGTGGCATTATTCACAATTGCCAAGAAATGGAAACAATCCAAATGACCTTCAACAGATGACTGGATAAACAAAATGTGGTATAAACACATGATGGAATGCTACATGGCAGTAAGAATGAACGTGGTTGTGGAACATATAACAACATGGATGAACCTTGAAGACATGGTGCTGAGTGAAATAAGCCAAACAGAAAAAAAAGGAGATATTGTATGTTCCCATTAATGTGAACTCTGTGAAATACGTAAAACAAATATTTTATATCATAGAATGCAGGGGACATAGAGACAGCAACTAGTGAAGGGGTAATGGTAATCTAATAAGAACAGATGAAGGTAATCTTAATGTTATGAGAATGCTCAGGAATGATTATTGTTTGCAAAATTTCTTGGTATGGTAGGATCATTTTGGAGGCAATATAGTTATTTTAGATTATTTGTTTTTCTTATTCCTTTATTTAGAGTTTGTTAATTTTCTTGGAGTATGGTAGGGACATGTTGGAAGCAATACAGTTATTTTAGGTTATTTGTTTTTCTTATTACTTTGTTTTGTTGTGTTTGAATTGTTTTTCAATTTTTTGATAGAGTAAAAAAAGCTATTGCATTAAAGAAAGTTAGCTTCAATATACTTATTTTAGGTTATTTGGTCTATTTTATACCTTTTTTGTTAATTTTCTGGGGGTATGGTAGGACCATGTTGGAAGCAACGTGGTTATTTTGGATTATTTGTTTTTCTTATTCCTTTGAATGAGGTTTATTAATTTTGGGAGGTATGATAACATATTAGAAGCAAAGTAATTATTTTAGGTTATTTGTTTTTTTAAACCTTTGTTTTTTTGGAAATGTGTTTCTTTTGTGTGTTTGCTTTAATTTTTTGGTAAATAAAGTTAAAAAAAAGAAAGGATATAGAATTTTTGTCAAATGCCTTTTCTGCATCAATTGAAATGATCATGTGGTTTTTCCAATTTGGTTTACTGATGTGTTGTATTACATTAATTCATTTTCTTGTGTTAAACCAGCCTTGCATACCTGCAATAAATCCCACCTGGTTGTGGTGTATAATTCTTTTAATGTGCTGCTGGATTCGATTTGTGAGTATTTTTTTTTTTGAAGATTTTTGCATCTATATTCATTAAAGATATTGGTCTATAATTTTCTTTTCTTGTAGCATCTTTGTCTGGATTTGGCATTGGGGTGATGTTGGCTTCATTGGATGAGTTAGGTAGCTTTCCCTCCTCTTCAACTTCTTTTGAAGAGTTTGATGAGGATTGGTACTAATTCTTTCTTGAATGCTTAGTAGAACTCACATGTGAAGCCATCTGCTCTTGGATTTTTCTTTTTTGGAAGCTTTTTCATGACTGATTGAATCTCTTTTGCTTGGCTTGTGGAGGTCATCTATTTCTTCTTAGGTCAATGTTGGTCATTCATGCTTTTCTAGGAAGTTGTCCATTTCATTTATTTAGTTTTTTGTTTGTTTCTTTTTTAGGATATAGTTGCTCATTGTTTCCTCTCATTATCTCCTTAATTTCTGTCCACTTTCCCATTTCTGATATTATTTATTTGCATCTTCCTCCCTCCCCCCCCTCTCTCTCTCTCTCCCCCTCCCTCTCTCACTCTCCCCTCCCTCCCTCTCTCTCCCTCTCCCTCCCTCTCTCCCTCTCCCTCTTCCTCTCCCTCTCCCTCTCCTTCTCTCTCTCTTTTGGTTAGCCTGGCTAAGTGTCCATCAGTTTTATTGATTTTTTCAAGGAATCAGCTTCTGGTTTTGTTGATTATCCCTATTGTTTCATGTTCTCAATTTCATTTATTTCTGCTCTAATCTTTGTTATTTCTTTCCTTCTGTTTGCTTTGGGTTAGTTTGCTGTTCTTTCTCTAGTTCTCCAGGTGAACAGTTGATTCCTAGATCTTTGCTCTTTCTTCATTTTTAATATAGGCATTCAGGGAAATAGATTTCCCTCTCAGCACCACTTTTGCTGCATCCTATAAGTTTTCATATGTTGTGTTTTCATTTGTCTTTTCATATGTTGTGTTTTCATTGTAGGTTTGCTAATGCTGCTGTTATACAAAATACCAGAAATGGATTGGCTTTTATAAAGGAGATTTATTTGATTCCAAATTTACAATCCTAAGGCCATAAAAGTGTCCAAACTAAGGCATCAACAATAGGATACCTTTACTGAAGAACAGCTGATGGCAGTCCAGAAAACTTCTGTTAGCTGGGAAGGCATGTGGCTGGCATCTGCTAATTATTTGCTCTGGGGTTCTGGTTTCCAAAATGGCTTTCTCCAAAATGTCTCTGGTCTTGTCTCTCTTAGCTTCTTCAGCTCCTGTGCATCTAAGCATCAGAGTTCCTCTCTTCATTCTCTGGAGTAAACTCTATGCTACCATCTCCAGACATCTCCAAGCATCTCCAAGTGTCAGGTTTTATCTTCTCTCCAAAATGTCCCACTCAGTTGCTCTGAGTGGCTTCTGTTTGTGAGCTCTTTTATTGAACTCCAGTGATTAAATCAAGCCCCACCCTGAATGGGTGAGGTCCATATCTCCATGGAAATAATTGAATAAAAATTTTCTCCCATGGTCGATTGAGTCATATCTCCATGGAAACAAGCAAAAGATTCCAACCTAATCAACACTAATACATCTGCTCCCACAAGACTGCATTAAAGAACATGGCTTTTGGGGGGAAACAATATATTCAAACTGGCACACATGGATTTATTCACTAATTTCTCTTGTAATTTCTTCCTTAACCCATTGGTTGTTTAAAAACGTGTTGCTCAGCCTCCATGTAATTGTGAATTTTCTAGCCTTCTGCCTGTTATTGATTTCCATCTTCATTCCCTTATGATCTGAGAAAGTGTTTTGAATAATATCAAAACTTAGAAATTTATTGAGACTTGCTTTGTGGCTCAACATGTGGTCTATCCAGAATGTTCCATGTGCAATTGAGAAAAATGTGTATTCTGCTGTTGTAGGGTGTAGTGTTCTATAAATGTCTCTTAAGTCTAATTCATTTATTGTACTATTCAACATCTCTGTTTCCTTATTGATCCTCTGTCTAAATGTTCTATCCATTGATGAGAGTAGTATCCAGCTTTTGTTGTAGAGGTGTCTACTTCTCCCTTCAGTGTTATCAGTGTGTGCCTCATGTATTTTGGGGCACTCTGGTTCAGTGCAAAAATATGTATGATTTTTATGTCTTCTTGATCAGTTGTCCCTTTTATTAATATATAGTGTCATTCTTTGTCTCTTTTGTTTTATATGAAGTCTAATTTGTTTGATATTGGTATAGCTACCCCTGCTCTTTTCTGTTTGTTGTTTGCATGAAATATCTTTTTACAACCTTTAACTTTCAACCCATTTTTGTCTTTGTGTCTAAAGTGACTCTCTTGTAGACAGCATTAGAGATGGGTCCTGTTTTTTAATCCATTCTGCCAGTCCATGTCTTTTTATTGGGGAGTTTAATCCATTAACATTTAATGTTATTACTGTAAAGGCAGTACTTTCTTCTACCATTTTGTCTTTTGGTTTTTGTATGTCATATCTTATTTTTTTTAATCTCTTTCCCTTTACCCTTCTTGATAGTTGTCATTTCTATACTCTTCTCCAAACCCCTCTCTCTTGTCTTTTCCTATAAGCCTGTAGCACTCCCCTTAGTATTTCTTGTAAAACAGGTATCTTGTTCACAGATTCTCTCAGTGTCTGTCAGAAAACATTTTGAACTCCCTTGTATTTTTGAAGGTCAGTTTTGCCAGATATAGAATTCTTGGTTGGCAGTTTTTCTATTTCTGTATCTTAAATATGTCATACCTCTGTCTTCTTGCCTCCATGGTTTCTGCTGGATTGCTTTTTCTTTCTGCTTTCAGAATTCTCTCTTTGCCTTTCACATTTGACAATCTGATTAGTAAATATCTTGGGATAGGTCTATTTGGGTCTCTTCTGTTTGAGGTATGCTGTCCTTCTTGGATCTGTAATTTTATGTCTTTCAGTGATTATTTCCTCCATTATTCTTTCTGCTCCTTTTCCCTTCTCCTTCTGTGACACCTATGACACATATATTCATGCACTTCATATTGTCATTCAGTTCCCTGAGACCCTGCTCATATTTTTCTATTCTTTTCCCTATCTGTTCTTTTGTGTGTAGGATTTAAGACTTCCTTCCTCAGGTGCACTAATTCTTTCTTCTGCCTCTTCAAATTTGCAGTTGTAAGTCTCCATTGTGTGTTTCATATTTTCTATCATGCCTTTCATTCTCATAAATTCTGCCATTTTTTTTTTCAAACTTTTGGGTTCTTCATGTTCATCCAATATCTTCTTTAGATCCTTCATCTCTTTTGCAATATCTTCACTCAACTTGTTGATTTGATTTTTGAATTTATTTAGCATGTTTGCTTGAGCATCTTTGATTAGTTGTTTCAATTCCTGTACCTCATTTGATGTGTTAGTTTGTTCCTTTGCCTGGGCATATCTTCATTTTTTCTAGTATGACTAGTAATTTTTTGTTGGTGTCTAGGCATCTGGTTTCCTTGATTATTCTAGAGGCTGTTTTCACTCTTTTACTTTGGGTTTTCTTGTTGATTGGCTTTGTTCTCTGTCTGTTCTTTGGCATTCAGTTCAACTCATTCTAGACCTCTAACATAGTTTCTGTTTAACATCAGAATTTTTTAGCTGTTGTTATTATGGTTCTTGCCCTGCCTATATGTCTCTCTTACCAGCCTGTTGTCAGATTAGCCCTGCTCCCATTCTTCCCCTATAACCAGGCACCCACAACAGCCTGCCTCTGCAGGAGGTAGGCACTGGGCACCACAGCAAATTCTCTGTATGGGTAAAACTAATCTGCTGGCTCCCAGTGGTCTTCCATTTTTCATCAGCCAGCAAGTCCTAGGTTTGTTTTAGAGCACTGCTTTAACAATTGGGTCACCTGTATTTCTCATCTTTAATAGGGATGGTTTCCTGTGCAGGAGGTATATACCAGCTCCACTGGGCCTGTGATAGGTCTGGAGAAGTTCTGAGAAGTCCAAAAATTCCCTTGCACTTTCTGATCTGTCCAGAAGATGTCACTGTTTGGTGACCTAATTGTCCTCAGAAGGTGTTTACCTTCTGGGTTTGAGACCGTGTCTGACCAGGCAAGGCTGAATTGCCTCTTAGAGCCCAGCTGAATCTGGCTGGGTGGGACTCAATTATCTCTTGGATCCCAGCTGAGTCTGGTTTGGCAAGGCTGAATTGCTTCCTGGCTCCCCATCTGACAGTGCAGGCCTGAAGCTCTAGGTCTTCTGTACCTTCACATGGTAAAGTCTGACTCAATATGGGGCTGTGTCCCCCGCTTTCTCTGTGACAGAGGACTACCTCACCTGCCACAATTTTCAAATCCCCCAGGCAAATATTGGGCCATTGGCTACTATGTTCCTCAAGGGTGGGGAAAGGGCTTTCAGAACCAGGGCTGGAAACATTCTACCCACATTTTCTCAGACTATTTGCCCCCACTGATCTGTGCCTAACCTGTCCCCCTGATCTCCAAATCATGGTGACCTTTCTCACTGCTGTGAGCAATTTTCTAGTCTGTGTCCCTGAGAGGAGGTGAGAGGAATCATAACTGCTGGTTCTATGTTCCTTCCATGTTGCATGAGATTGACTGAGGGGAAGGGGAGATGACCTGCCAGCCTGGAATGGAATTCTCCTACCTGATATCTCTCTTCTTCTTCATTTGGCACTTGTAGGGTCCTTCTCTCCTCCATACCCTCCTCCAGAGTTCCAAACAAGTCAGAGTCATCCCCCTTTTTTGCTGACTATCTGGGGAGTTTGGGGCAGCTGTTTACATTGCCATATTGATGATGTCACCATATATTGAGTTTTAATATTAAAATATATACTGAGTTTGCTTTGCTAAATGGTTATTATAATTCATTTTCACCAGTAGTTTGGGTTTAAAAAAAGGCTTTTCTCTGTGTAACCATTAGCCATACAGGTGGTCATTATTTTTTTATTTAGGTCCCAGTGAGAGTTATTAAGTGATATTTTAATCTTAATTTCCATATTTTTAATGTTCTATTACTGCATAACTAACTGCCTGTGCTGGTTTCAAACTGTCAAGTACCCCAGAAAAGGTCATGTTCTTTTAATCTATTCTTGTGGGGGCAGACCTATTATGGGTGGGATTTTTGGTTAGGCTATTCCAATTGAGTTGTGACCAGCCCATTCAAGGCATCTTAATTCTTCACTGCAGACTTTTTGAAGAGGATATAAGATAGTGCTTTTACCAGAGAGCCGAGAGAGTAAACACCCCAGAGATGAAACCAAGAGAGGGCTGGCAGGACACAGTGGAAGCCACAGAAACCAGAGCTGAAAGGAACCAAACCCAGGAGCAAAGAAAAAGCAGATACCAGCCATGCACCTTGCTATCTGACAGGTGAACCTAAATGCCAGAAGCCTTTCTTCAGAGGGCAAACTCTTGTTGATGCCTTAATTTGGACATTTTCATGGCCTTAGAATTGTAACTTGTAACTTAATAAATCCCCATTGTTAAAAGCCAACCCATTTCTGTTATGTTGCATTCCAGAAGCTTTAACAAACTGAAAAACTGCCCCCAATTTTTAGCTTAAAACAGAAGCCATACATATAGCTCATGATTTTGGAATTAGCAATTTTGGCTGATCTTGGCCGGGATAACTCATGCATCTATACACAAACTTGTGGTCAATAACTTCACTCACCTATCTAGCAGTTGGCTGGCTGTTCTTTGGAGCAATGGAAGTATACAGTGTATGTTCAGGAGATAGAAAACACACTGCTCCTTTGAACAGAAATAAAGAGTAGACAACTAAGTCTAAAGTTGTTAACTATGTAAGAGAAATTGTAATGAAAACTCTAAGTTATCATGGAGGGAGAAATAGCAGAAAGAAGTTGCCACCCACAGGGCTGAGGGAGACCTCTGAGTAGAGAGTGAAGCTTGGCTAGTGCTGGCATCTCCAATTTTGCAGGGTCAGCCTCAGTTCATACTGCTAAAGAGGGGGCAGTGTCCATCTATCGCTAATGCTTCATAGGGCTGGGGGTTCTGGATATCTTGGAAAAATACCACCAATTCATTTGCTACCATGGAAGGAACTCTTACCCCTGGGATAAAGAAGCATTACTGGAATGATGCTCACAGGAACTGAAAAGAGACAGAAAGCTCTCAGGAAGCCCACTGGGAAGAAAATGGAAGGAACAAAACCTTTTTTACTCCTACAACCTTGCAGTTTCCCTCTAGCAACCCCCATTTGCATAGCCTAACTGGGAGCAAGTTGGCAAAGCAAAACTGTGGTTTTCAGAGTCCCAGCTTCAGTATCAGAAAACAGAGTATTGAGGGTGGTTTTAGAGCTGATAGAAAATAAACTTTGCTGACACAGTAGGAGACCTGGCCTCATGCCTCTCATCATCTTGCAGACTAGCTTAGACTTCTAAATATGGTAACCTCAAGTCCTAGGAGGAGCATGCAGACAAGCCTTAATGCCCAGACAATTTTCAAGTCTCTGCTTGCATTAAGTTTGCTTTAGTTTCATTCACCAGTCATATAGCCAAGCCTGGAGTCAGTGTGAGAGGGCATAAATACAAAGAGGCAAGACCATGCTGAGGCTATTATTGAAATTGATTCATCAGAGTGTTGCCTTTGGTTGCAAATATGCATGACCTCCCCCCATGCAAAATACAGTAGCCTCTACTTCAGACACCAAAAATTCTCATCTAATTTTGGCATCGGGGTCAAAGATCACAATCTCATGATCTATAATCAGTTTAAGAGGCAGCTCTTCTGATGTGATTTCTGTTGATTCAATGCACACACACACACACACACACACACACACACCACAATACAGTAGTGATACAGGGGCAGGATACCACATTCAAAAAGATGAAAAAAACAAAGGCACAAAAGCATCAATGATCTATGTAAATAGGTCAGTTTTTCCATCATTCTATAACATTCATAATTTTCTCAATAAAAACAAGCCTACAAAAATGAATGAACTGGGATTTTGAGGGATCCCAGGGTGAAAGCAAACTGGGACAAATGGGAAAAAAACTGTTTACAAATGCCTGACATAACCTTACTGACAGGGGTGGAGAAAAATGAGCTGCTCTAAGTAACTTTGGCAAATAGTGTTTTGAGCGGTATTCTAATGCTAAAGACAAAAACAACCACACATAACATTTTCTTCTAATTAGTAAACTTGTTTCTCACAGGGATACAGGTTGGCAATTATTTAAAGAAAAAACTACTGAAATAATTTTGCAATAAAAGTCACCCATTTTAGGAATACAATTTAATGATTTTAGTAAATTTACCTACTTGTACAATCATTACTTTACTTCAATTTTAGAAATTTTCATCAGTATAATAAATCCATCATTATCATTTACAGTTACTCCTATTCCCACACTAATCTATTTTTTGCTCCTGTGTATTGCCTTTGCTAGACGTTTTTCATATAAATAGAATCATGTATTATGTGATGTTTTGTTTCTGGCTTCTTTCACTTACCATATTTTTGAGGTTCATTCATGTTTTAACATGTAATAGCATGTCATTCCTTTTTTATTCCTGAATAGTACTCCCACACATAGTTAAAGTACTTTCTTTTATCATTCACAAGTTGAAGGATTTGGGGGTTTATTACATTTTTTTGGCCACAGTGAATAATGCTGCTATTCATGTTCATTTGCAGGTCTTTGTGAAGACATATATTTTCATTTCTCTTGGGTGGATGGATACTTAGGAGTGGAATTACTGCACTGTATGGTGTTTTGGCTTGCTAAAGTTGCCAGAATGCAATACAGTAGAAATGGATTGGCTTTTACAATGGGGTTATATTAACTTAAAATTTACAGTTCTGAGGCCATGAAAATGCCCCAATTAAGGCATCAACAGGATGATACCTGGACTTTGAAGACATACTCCTGGCATCTGGGATACCTCTGTCACATGGGAAGACAAATGGCAATGTCTGCTGTTCCTTCTTTCCTGAGTTTTGTTGCTTTCACTCTCTGGTTCCAGTGGCTTCTTCTCTGGGTCCTCTCTTAGCTCCTCTGGAGCTTTTCTCTCTAAGCTCTCTCTCTTGGGGCTTTTTCCCTAAGCTTGCTCCTAACTTCTCTGGATTTTTCTCTTTGAGCTCTCTGAGCTTTTTCTGAGTCCTCTCATAAAGGACTCCAGTAATGGATTAAGACCCATCTTGAATTGGGTGGATCACATCTCAATCGAAAGAACTTAATCAAAAAGGCCCACCCACAACAGTTCTGCACCCATGGGAATGGATTAAAAGAACATGGCCTTTTCTGGGGTGCATAACAGCTTCAAACCAACAATATGGTAAACTTTGTTTCACTGTTTTTCAAACTGCCAAACTGTTTTCCAAAGCACTGAGCTCTTTTATATTATCCTCAGCAGTCTATGAGGGCTCCAGTTTCTTTGCATCCTCACCAACACTATCATCTGGCTTTTTGATTATAACCAACCTAGTGGGTATGAGATAGTATTTCATTGTGGTTTTGATTTGAATTTCCATGAGGGTAATGATGTTCAGCATCTTTTCATGTACTTACTGGCCATTTGTATATTGTCTTTGGAAAAATGTCTATTCAGATCTGAGCACTTTTAAATTGGGTTGTCTTTTTATTATTGAGTTGTAGGTGTTCCTATATATTCCAGATACAAATCTCTTATCAAATATATAATTTTCAAAAATGTTATCCCATTCCCTTATTTGTCTTTTCACTTTCTAGATGGTGTCCATTGAAGCACAAATGTTTTTTATTTTGATGGTGTCAAAATTAGCTACTTTTTCTTTTGTTACTTTTTCTTTTGGTCTCATGTAATAAACTGTTGCCTAATTCAAGATCCTAAACACTCTACATTTTCTTATTAAATTTTTATAGTTTTCCTCTTGCATTTAGGTCTTTGATGAATTTTGAGTAAAATTTTGAATATGATGTAGTTTGGGTTTGCTAAAGATGCTGGAATGCAATATTCCAGAAATGGGTTGGCTTTTTCAATGGGGATTTATTAGTTTACAAATTTACAGTTCTAAGGCCATGAAAATGTCCAAATTAAGGCATCAAGAGGAAAATACCTTCTGTGAGGAAAAGCTGCTGGCATCTAGGGCTTCTCTGTCACATGGGAAGGCATGTGGTGATGTCTGCTGGTCCTTCTCTCCTGGGCTCTGGTTTCAAAATGGCTCTCTCAATTTCTGTGGGTCCTTCTTGCTCCTCTGGGGTGTTTTCTGTCTTAGCTCTTTCTCTCTGTGTGCTCTCTTAAGGGACTTCAGTAAAGAATTAAGACCCACCTTGAATTCTGTGGGTCACATCTCCATCGAAATAACCTAATCAAAAGGTTCCACCCACAACAGGTCTATACCCACAAGAATGGATTAAAAGAAAGTGGCATTTTCTGGGGTACATAGCAGTTTCAAACCAGCACAGACCTGAAGTAAGGGTCCAACATCATTCTTCAGTATGTGGATGTACAATTATCCCAGCACCATTTGTTGAAAAGACTATTCTTTTGCCCATTTAAATTTCTTGTTGCTCTTGTCAAATATCAATAGGCCATAAATGTGAGGGTTTATTTCTAGATTCTCAATTATATTCCATTGATTAATAGTTCTAACCTTACGCCAGTACCACCCTATCTTGACTACTGTAGCTTTGTAGTAGGTTTTGAAAACAGGGAGAATGTCCTCCTATTTTATTCTTCTATTTCAAGACTTTTTTGGGGATATTCTGGGTCCTTTAAATTACCATATGAACTTTGGAATCAGTTTGTCAACTTCTGGAAAGAACTAGGCTGGGATTATTTTTTTTATTTTTTCATCCTTATTTTTTAACTGTAAATTTTACTGAGATATATTCACATGCCATATGATCCATCCAAAGTATACAGTGACTCACAGTATCATCACCTACCTGTGCAGTCAACATCACACTCAATTTTATACCATTTTTATTACTCCAAAAAGCAAAATAACAAATAGACATAAAAAAGGAAAACCCAAAACACTCCATACCCCTTATCCCTCCCTATTATTGACCCTTAGCATTGATGTGGTACATTTATTGCTGTTGATGAAAGAATATGAAGATATTACTGTAAACTGTAGTCTGTAGTTTGTGATAGGTACTTTTCCCATATACCACTCTATTATTAACTCTTTGTATGTGTTCATGAAATAAGTTATTTATATTTGTAGTGTTAATCATAAACAACATCCACCACAAGGTTCACTGTGTTATACAATCCCATATTTTAACCTCTAGCTTTCTTTATGGTGACATTCATGACTCTAAAGAACCCCTTTCAACCAAATTCACCTGCAATTTGGCACTATTACTTATACTCCCAATAATGAGATACCATCACCTCTATCCATTTCCAAACATTTAATTCAACCTCATTAAAAATTCTGAACCTATTAGGCAACCACTCCCCATTCTCTAGCCTCATTCTATCTCTTGATAACCTGTATTCTAAGTTTTATGACTTTGAGTTTACATATTCAAGTTAGTTCATATTAGTGAAATCATACAATATTTTTCCTTTGATGTCTGACTTATTTTACTCAGCACTATTTCCAGAGGTTCATCCTTGTTTTCTTGTCCTTCAGGATTTCATTCCTTCTTACTGCTGAGTAATATTCAATCATATGTATATACCACATTTTGTTTATCCATTCATCAGTTGATGGAAACTTGGGTTGTTTCCATCTTTTGGCAATTGTGAATCATGCCACTTTGAACATCACTGAACAACTGTCTGTTCATGTCCCTGCTTTCCTATCTTCTGGTTATTTCCTGAGTAGTAGGATTGCCAGGTCATAGAGCCACTCAATATTTAGTTTTCTGAGTAACTGCCAAACCATCTTCCACAGTGGCTATACCATTTTACATTCCCACTAGCAATGAATAAATGTTCCTATTTCTCCACATCCTATGCAACACTTGTAGTTTCCTGTTTGTTTAATGGTGGCCACACTGCTAAGTGTGAGATGATACCTCATTGTGATTTTGATTTGCATTTCCCTAATAGCTAACGAAGATGAACATCTTTTCATGTTCTTTTTAGCCAATTGTTTCCTCTTTGGAGAAATGTTCATTCTTGTCCTTTGCCCGTTTTGTAATTGGGTTGTTTGTCTTTGTCTTTCTATTGTTGAGTTGTAGAATTTCTTTATATATTCTGGATATCAAATTCTTGTTATATATGTGGTTACCAAATATTTTCTCCCATTGAGTTGGCTGCCTCAACCCATTTGACAAGTCCTTTGAAGCACAGAAGTATTCAATCTTTAGGAGGTCCCATTTATCTATTTTTTCCTATATTGCTTGTGCTTTTGGTTTAAGGTTAAAGAAGCTAACTCCTATCACTATATCTTGAAGATGTTTCCCTATATTTTCTTCTAGGAGTTTTAAGGTACTGTCTCTTATATTTGGGTCTTTGACCCACTTAATTTTTTTATTTTGTATAGTGTGTGAAATGGTATCCTCTATCATTCTTTTGGATACAGATATTCTATTCTCCCAACATCATTTATTGAAGAGACTATTCTGTTGCAATTCAGTGGATTTGGGGGCCTTGACAAAAATTAATTGACTATAGGTCTGAGGGTCTATTTCTGAACTCTCAATATGACTCATTGATCAATATGCCTATCTTTATGCCAGTACCAGGCTGTTTTGACCCCTGTGGCTTTATAATAAGCTTTAAAGTCAAGAAGTATAAGTCCTCCCATCCATTCTTCATTTTTAGGATGTCTTGGGCTATTCAAGGCTCCATTCCCTTCAAAATAAATTTGATAACTGACTTTTCCAATTCTGCAAGGTAGATTGTTGGAATTTTTATTGGTATTGCACTGAATCTCTAAATCAATTTGGGTAGAATCAAGATCTTAAAGACATTGAAGATATCCTTCCTATCCATGAACATGGAATGTCTTTCCACCTATTCAGGCCTTCTTTGAATTCTTTAACCAAAGTTTTGTAATTTTCTGTGTAGAGATCCTTTATATCCTTCGTTAAGTTTATTCTGATACTTGACTTTTTTAGTTGCTATTGTCATTGGATTTTTTCTTAATTACCTCCTCAGATAGCTCACTACTATTGTAGAGAAACACTACAGATCATTGCATGTTGATCTTGTTTCCCAACACTTTGCTGAATTCATTTATTAGATCAAGTAGCTTTGTCATAGTTATTAGGGTATTTTCCAAATATAGGATCATATCATCTGCAAATAATGAGAATTTTACTTCTTCCTTCCCAATTTGGATGCATTTTATTTTTTTATTCCCTAAATGCTATATCAACAACTTCTAGATATAGCAAATATTACCAAATATTACCAAAAATATCTGGTAACTACATATATGTTTAAAAACAGTGGTAACAGTGGGCTTCCTTGTCTCATTCCTGATTTTAGAGGGAAGGTTTTCAGCTTTCCACTGTTGTGTATGATGTTAGCTGTGGATTTTTCATATATGCCCTTATCACGTTGAGGAAGGTTCCTTCAATTCCTACATTTTGAAGTGTTTCTATCAAGATTGGATGCTGAGGAGATGGAAGAACATGGTGGCAGAGAAAGGAGTGGAAGTTAGTCCCCCTGGAGCAACTAATAGACAATGAGGAACAACTAGTAATTGATCTGGAAAAACTGCTATGGGACAACCATGACTGTCCACACATCATGCATCAACCTTGATTGGGAGGAATGCCCACAATCACAGTGTGGAATCTGTGAGTAGAAACTGTGAACCAGAGCCAGGAGCACCCTCCCCAATGGAAGCCCAAACTGCAAAGACTTGCTGTGATAGAGAGCAGCACTCTCTGAACAAGCAAATATACCTCAGTCCAGCTCCAACTGGGGTTTTAATTGGCAAACATGGATTACTAAATGCAAGCTTCAAATCCCCAACAACCACACAGAGGCTTTTTGTGATGACTGACCTTGAATAGCCAGGGGATTTCTCTGTCCTGGAAGAGGCAGCCCAGATGACCAGATGCTATCTCTGGCCAATGGGTAAAACTAGGGGCCACGGACTGGCCCTCAAAGGGGACTTTCTGTCCCTTTTACTTTCTATCAATCTGAGGGGTTCAGTGGAGAAAGCCTCAACCATTTTCAGTTCACAGTACTCTGACCCAGGGTGGGGTGGAGATAGCAGAGTCAGAGAGACAAAGAACCTATTTAAATGCAGATGGTAACTCCTAGAGTGAGTATCTTCCCTAAAAGGAAGGAGGTGGTGCCCAGCTCTACTACCCACCTTCCATTCAGAACCAGACCCCAGAGCCTGCGGGAAAACAGTCAAAACAGAAACTAAGGGGGCCACACCTTACATTAGTCAGAAGCTACAGGCTGACAG
This sequence comes from Choloepus didactylus, assembly GCF_015220235.1. Taxonomy (NCBI): domain Eukaryota; kingdom Metazoa; phylum Chordata; class Mammalia; order Pilosa; family Megalonychidae; genus Choloepus; species Choloepus didactylus. The sequence continues at coordinate 16,371,039 of NC_051311.1, forward strand.
GCACCAACTGCTGGTCAGGTTAAGAAAAGCACAGCAGCTTGAGGACTCACAGGGTGTGTCAATCTCCTAAGACACACACACACAGAGACCTGATACTGAATATTGTCCCCTTCTGGGACCTGAGCCTGTTCTGGTCTGGGAAAACCTGACTGGGGTAACCAAGGAAACCATGCCCAGGCAACAGAAAACAACAGCCTACACTAAGAAAAACAAAGTTATGACCCAGTCAAAGGAACAAACTTACACTTCAACTGAGATACAGGAATGGAAATATCTAATGCTAAATCAATTCAAAAAGTTTAGGGAAGTTATGGCAAAAGAAATGAAGCGTATAATGAAAACACTGGGTGTACATAAGGTAGAAATTGAAAGTTTGAAAAAACAACTGACAGAATCTATGGAAATGAAAGGGACAGCACACGAGATGAAACACACAATGGAGACATACAACAGCAGAGTTCAAAAGGCAGAAGAAAACACTCGGAAGTGGAGAAAAAGACACCTGAAATCCTACACACAAAAGAACAGATAGGGAAAAGAATGGAAAAATATGAGCAGCATCTCAGGGAACTGAATGACATGAAGTGCATGAATGTATGTGTCATGGGTGTCCCAGAAGGAGAAGAGAAAAAGGACAGAAGCAATGATAGAGGAAATAATCAATGACAATTTCCCATACCTTATGAAAGACATAACATTCCAGATCCAAGAAATGCACCATACCCCAATCAGAATAGATCTGAATAGGCCTATGCAAAGACACTTAATAATCAGATTATCAAATGTCAAAGACAAAGAGAGAATACTGAAAGCAGCAAGAGAAAAGCAATCCATCACATACAAAGGAAGCTTGATAAGACTGTGTGGATTTCTCAGTAGAAACCATGAAGGCAAGAAGGAAGTGGTGTGATATATTTAAGATACTGAAAGAGAAAAACTGCCAACCAAGAATCCTATATCTGGCAAAACTGTCCTTCAAATATGAGGGAGAGTTTAAAATATTTTCTGACAGACAGTGAGAGAGTTTGTGAACAAAATATATGCTCTACAGGAAATACTAAAGGGAGTACTGCAGACAGATAAGACAAGACAGGAGTGAGAGGTCTGGAACACAATTTTGGGTGATGGTAGCACAGCAATGTAAGTACACTGAACAAACATGACTGTGAGTATGGTTGAAAGAGGAAGGTTAGAAGCATGTAGGACCCCAGAAGCGAAGAGGAAAGATAAAGACTGGGACTCTATAACTCAGTGAAACCTAGAATGCTCAACAATTGTGATAAAATGTACAAATATGTTTTTTCATGAGGGAGAACAAATGAATGTCAACCTTGCAGGGTGTTAAAAATAGGCTGGTATTGGGGGAAAATACAATCAATGCCAATTAGACACCATAATTAACAGAAACATTGTATTATGCTTCCTTTAGTGTAACAAAGACAATATACCAAAGCTAAGTGTATATAAGAGGGGGGCATAAGGGAGGGACTTTTGGGACTTTTGGCATTGGTGATGTTGTCTGACTCTACTTTTAATGCTGTTTTTCCTTTTGTTGCTTCCTAGCTGTTATGTGTTTTTTTCTTCCTTTTTTCTTTTTCTTTTGTCTCTCTACCTTCTTTGATTCTTCTTCCTCCTTTGTAGAAGAAATGGGGATGTCCTTACATAGATAATGGTGATGGTGGTGAATACATAAATATGTGACTATACAGGGAACCACTGTTTACTTAGGATTGAATGTATGGTGTGTGAACAAAACTGTCTTAAAAATTGGTTGATGAAGAAACCTTGAGGGCACTCTATTGAGTGAAATAAGTCAGACACATAGGGACAAATATTTCAGCTCTCACTGATGTGAATTAATTATAATATGTAAACTCATAGACATGAAATATAAGTTACCATGATATAGAATGAAGCTAAAGAATGGGGAGCAGTTGCTTATTATGAACAGAATGTTCAACTAGATTGAAGTTAAATGTTTGGAAATGGACAGAGATGATGGTAGCATGTTGTGAGAATAGCTAACAGTGCTGAATTGTCTGTGAACGTGGTGGAAAGGGGAAGCTTAGAGTCATGTATGTCACCAGAAGGAAAGCTGGAGGTTAAAAATTGGGAATGTATAAAACAGTGAGTCTTGTGGTGGGCTATGTCCATGATCAACTGTACAAATATTAGAAATATCTTTCATGAACTAGAACAAATGTATGACACTATAACTAGAAGTTAATAATAGAGGGGCATATAGGGAAAATATACCTATTGCAAACTATATACTACAGTTAGTAATATTTTAACATTCTTTCATCAACAGTATCAAATATACTATGCCAATACTATGAGTCAAGAATGAAGGAGGGGTGATTAGGGGTATGGGAGGATTTGAGTTTTCTTTATTTTTTTGTCTTTATTTCTTTTCTGGAGCAATTAAAATTTTTTAAAAATTGAAAAAAAATTAACTGTGGTGATGGATGCACAGCTGTACAATGGTACCAGGGGCAATGGATTGTACACTTTGGATCTTTGGATAATTGTATGGTATGTGAACAATCGCAATTTAAAAAAAAAAAAAAAAAAAGCTATTTTAAAGTAAAAAAAGATTGGATCCTGAATTTTTATATGCCTTTTCAGCATCAATTAAGATGATCATGTGATTTTCCCTTTCAATTTGTTAGTTGTAATACATTAATTGATTTTCTTGTGTTGAACTACCCTTGAATGCCTGGAATGAACCACCCTTGGTCATGGTGTATAATTCTTTTAATGTGCCATTGGATTCTATTTGCAAATATTTTGTTGAGAATTTTTGTATCTATATTCGTTAGTGACATTGTTCTGTAATTTTCCTTTCTGATAGTATCTTTATCAGGCGTTGGGTGATGTTGCTTCATAGAATGAGTTAGGTAGTGTTCCATTGCTTTCAATTTTTTTGAAGAGTTTGAGCAGGAATGGAGTTAATTTTTCTTGGAATGTTTGATAAATTTCCCCCCTGTGAAGCCATCTGGTCCTGTCCTTTCTTTTTTGGGAGGTTTCTGATGATTGTGATTGTGATTGGTTTGTTGAGGTCTTCTATTTCTTCTTGAGTCAGTATATGTTGCTCATGTGTTTCTAAATTGTCCATTTCATCTAAATTGTATAGTTTGTTGTCATACAGTTATTCATAGTATTATCTTAGGATCCTTTTTTATGTCTTTGGGGTCCATGTTAATGACCCCCCCCCTCATTTCTGATTTTATTTATTTGCATCTTCTCTCTTTTTTACTTTGTCAGTTTAGCCAAAGGTTTGTCAATCTTATTAAACTTTTCAAAGAATCATCTCTTGGATTTGATTGTCCGTTGTTTTTGTCCTCCATGTCATTTATTTCCACTCTTATCATTTTTGTTTCTTTTCTTCTGCTTACTTTTGGATTAGTTTTCTGCACTGTCTGTATTTTTTCAGCTGTTAGGTCTTTGGTTGTAGCTATTTCTTACTTTTTAATTTAGGTATTTAGAACTATAAATTTCCCTCTCAGCACCACCTTCACTAAATCCCATAAGTTTTGATATGTTGTATTCTTATTCTTATTCATCTGATAATATTTATTGATTTCTCTTGCAATGCCTTCTCTGACCCCCTGCTTGTTTAAGAGTGTGTTGTTTAACCTTCACAAATTTGCGAATTTTCTTGTTCTCCAGTGGTTATTGATTTCCATCTTCATTCCATTGTTATCAAAGAAAATGCTTTGAATAATTTCAATCTTTTTAAATTTATTAAGACCTGTTTTCTGGCCCAGCATGTCATCTATCCTGGAGAATATTCTATGAGCACTTGAGAAGAATGTATATCTTGTTGTTTAGGGGTGCAAAAATCTATATATACTGTTAGGTCTAATTCATTTACCATATTATTTAGGTTCTCTATTTCCTTATTGATCCTCTGTCTAGATGTTATATCTCCAACTGTTATTGTAGAGACGTCTATTACTCTATTCAGTTTTGCCACTGTTTGTCTCATGTACTTTGGAGCACATTGATTAGGTGTATAAATATTCATGATTGTTATTTCTTCTTGGGGAATTACCTCTTTTATTAATATATACTGTCCTTCTTTGTCTCATAATATTTTTGCACTTAAAGTCTAGTTTATCTGATATTAATATAGCTACCCCAACTTTTTTTTGGTCATTGCTTGTGTGGAATATCTTTTTCCATCCTTTTACTTTCAACCTATTTGTATCTTTGAGTCTAAAATGAGTCTTTGGTAAACAGCATATAGATGGGTCTTATTTTTTAATCCATTCTGCCAATCTGTGTCTTTTGATTGGGGTGTTATTCCATTAACATTCAATATTATCACCATAAAATTCATCCTTACTTCAACTGTTTTATCCCTTGGCTTTTATTTGTCAGATCTAGTGTTTTATGCTCTTTTTAACCCTCTAGTTACCCTTACTAATAATCATCATTTCTATACTCTCCTCTAATCCTCTCTCTCCTGTTTTTTTGTTTTGTTTTGTTTTGTTTTGTGTTTTTCAGCCAGTGGAATTCCCTTTAGTATTTCTTGCAGGGCAGGTCTCTTGTTAACAAATTCTCTCTGCATTTGTTTATCTGTGAAAATTTTACTCTCCCTCACTTTTGAAGGACAACTTTTCTGGATAAAGAATTCTTGGCTGGCAATTTTTCTCTTTCACAATCTTAAATATATCATGCCACTGAATTCTTGCCTCCATAGTGCCCAATGAGTAGTCAGCACTTAGTCTTATGTGGCTTCCCTTGTATATGGTGAATCACTTTTCTCTTGCTGTTTTCAGTATTCTCTCCTTCTTTTCAGCATTTGACAGACTGATTAGCATGTGTGTTGGGGTGGGTCTATTTGTGTTTATTCTATTTTGAGTATGTTGGACTTCTTTGATTTGCATACTTTGTCCTTCAAGAGGTTTGGGCGTTTTCCCCAATTATCTCCTCAACTAATCTTCCTGGTCCTCTACTCTTTTATTTACCTATGATTCTTATAATTGTGCACTTTGTGTTGTCAATTATTTCCCTGAGATCCAATTCAATTTTTTCCATTTTTGCATCCATTTGTTCTTTAGTGAATACAAATTTGGTTGTTCTGTCCTCTGGTTCACTTATTCTTCCTTCTGCCTCTTCAAATTTGCTATTGTGTGTCTCTAGTATATTTTCGACTTGAGCTACAGTATATTGCATATCCATTAAGATCATTTATCCATTTTTCCATTCTTTTAAATTCTTCTTTATGTTCTTCTAGTGTATTCTTGATATCCTTTATCTCTTTAACCATCTCATTGAAGTTATTTAGGAGATTTGTTTGAACATCTTTGAATAGTTATTCCAAATTCTGTGCCTCCTCCAACTTCTTAATTTGATCATTTGCATTGGTCATACCTTTTTTCTTCATGTGCCTTTTGATTTTTCGCTTGTTCCTGGGCATCTGTTTATCTTGATAAGATTATTTTGAAATTTTGTTTCCCTCTCTTATCTCAGATTTTGTTGTTGCTTGGGTTCACATTGAAGGTCTCCTTTGGCGCTTGGTTTGTCAGTAATTCCCAGCCAAACTAGGGCCAGGGTCTCATGCAGGGGGTTCAATCCCTTTTGGGAGGCTCTAAGATGTGGGTAGGAAAGCAGCTTGCCAGACTACACTTTCCAAGAATTCCCAGCAGATGGAACTCTTGGGCCACCTATTCCTCACAGCTTCACCCCTCACCAATTGTAGTGTCCTTCTGAGTCAGGTACAGTTCAGGTCAAGGTCCAGTTCAAGGTTGTGGGCCCCTGAGGTCTCCCTCTCTGGCCAACTGTCAACTCAGGACTGATCTCTTCTCCCTCCTTTCCCAAGGGGAGGGCCTTCCCATCTCTTCCAGGTCTGGGCATGCTGGAAGCCACTGCCCCCGGGGGTGGGAGATAGGTGCTGTGCACCACAGTGAAGAAATTCCATTTGCAGGTTCAATGGAGCTGGTGATTTTCCATGTAGAAAGATACCAGGCTGTGGGACTGAGAGATCAACTTTACTGGCCAGCAACCTGCCCAGGAGTGCACTGCATTTTGTTCATTAGCAAGACACAGGCAGGTGCACAGCAACTGGCTTCAGCTGTCAGGGAAGTTGCCTAGCAGCACAGTGGAACTCCCTCACTCTCTCCTGCCTCTCTCTGCTTGTGTAAGCACCCAAGCCATGAGTGCCCTGGTCCCCTAAACAGAACAGATCAAGGCTGCAGGACCCACAGGGTCTCCCTCACTGACTGTGCCAGTTTGGATATATTATGTCCCCCAGAAAAAGCCATATTCTTTAATGCAATCTTATGGTGGCAGGCTGATTAATCTTTTTGATTAGGGTGTGACATCTTGATTCAATGTTTCCATGGACATTTGACTCAATCAAATGTGGGTGAAACATTTGATTAAATTATTTCTATGGATATATAGACTCCACCCATTCAGGGTGGGTCTTGATTTAATTATCACAGTCCTATAAAAGAGCCATTTTGGAGATTTGGAGAGAAGCGAAGAGCTGATGCTGACACTAACACTTAGAGATACTTCAAGATGCAGACAGAAGGATGTTTAGCTATAAGATGAAGCCCAGAGTTTGTCCCAGGATATGCTATGACAGGACCCCCAGGCACTTAGAGAGAAACATGCTGGGAGAAAAACCAAGAATGCAGAGGAGCTGAGAGAGGAGCTGGAACATAACCGAGGATCAACAGGTGCCAGCGATGTGCCTTCCCAGCTAACAGAGGTTTTCCAGATGCCATCAGCCATCCTTCAGTGAAGGTATCATCTGTTGATGCCTTAGTTTGGACACTTTTATGGCCTTAGAACTGTAAATTTGTAACTTAATAAATCCCCTTTATAAAAGCCAATCCATTTCTGGTATTTTGCCTAATGGAAGCATTAGCAAACTGGAATGCTGGCCAGCCATCAGATTATCAATGCTCTGCATGCCCCTGTCTTCCTGAGGGGAGGGCCTCTTCATCTTCCCCAAATCTGGGCACATGCAGCAGCCAGTCTTGTGGATGTGTGTGGGCACTGAGCACTACAGCAGGGTCTCTGTATGTGGATATAATGAATCTGCTGGTTCCTGTGTTCCTGCATGGACTCTAGGCTGTGGGACTGAGAGCGTTAACTTCACCAGCTGGCAGCCAAAGTGGGAGTGCCACTTTTCAGCTGCCTGGTTCAAGGGTGCACCCCTATTTCTCGTAGTTTCTCTGCTTTTTCATCCAGCTCTTCCTTTTATATTTCAGTGGTCCTTCTCTAGTCACTGTGGACAGTTTTTGCCTGTTTTCTAATTGTTTTAAGATGGAGCAGTGAGTTCTATCTGTCCTTATTCTGCCACCTTCCCAGAAGTCCTCTCAGCTGGGATTTTGATGTAGATTGAGAATTGAATCTGTAGATCAATTTGGAGAGTATTGCCAACTTAACAATATGTAATTTTCTGATCAGTGAAAATGGAATGTCTTTCTACTTATTTATCTACTTTAATTTATTTAAGTGAAGCTTTGTAGTTTTCAGAGTATAAGTTTTGTCCTTAAAATTTTATACAATTTTAAATGGATTTTTAATTTCACTTTTAGATTGTTCATTGCAAGAGTATAAAAATAGTTGCGGAGGCGGGGCAAGATGGCAGACTGGTGAGCTGTATGTTTTAGTTACTCCTCCAGGAAAGTAGGTAAAAAGCCAGGAACTGCGTGGACTGGACACCACAGAGCAATCTGTCTTTGGGCATACTTCATACAACACTCATGAAAACGTGGAACTGCTGAGATCAGCGAAATCTGTAAGTTTTTGCGGCCAGGGGACCCGCGCCCCTCCCTGCCAGGCTCAGTCCCGGGGGAGGAGGGGCTGTCAGCTCCAGGAAGGAGAAGGGAGAATTGCAGTGGCTGCTCTTACCGGAAACTCATTCTACTGATTCAAACTCCAACCATAGATAGACTGAGGCCAGACACCAGAGACTCTGAGAGCAGCCAGCCCAGCAGAGAGGAGACAGGCATAGAAAAAAAACAACACGAAAAACTCCAAAATAAAAGCAGAGGATTTTTGGAGTTCTGGTGAACACAGAAAGGGGAAGGGCGGAGATCAGGCCTTGAGGCGCATATGCAAATCCCGAAGCAAGGCTGACCTCTCTGCCCTGGGCACTTTTCCTTAATGGCCCTGGTTGCTTTGTCTATTAGCATTTCAATAACCCATTAGATCTCTGAGGAGGGCCGTTTTTTTTTTTTTAAATCCTTTTTGCTTTTTCTAAAACAATTACTCTAAGAAGCTCAATACAGAAAGCTTCAAAGAATTGAAATTTGGGCATGTCAAGTCAAGAGCAGAACTAAGAGAGCTCTGAGACAAAAGGCAATAATCCAGTGGCTGAGAAAATTCACTAAACAACACAACTTCCCAAGAAAAGGGGGGTGTCCGCTCACAGCCACCATCCTGGTGGACAGGAAACACTCCTGCCCATCGCCAGCCCCATAGCCCAGAGCTGCCCCAGACAACCCAGTGTGACGGAAGTGCTTCAAATAACAGGCACACACCACAAAACTGGGCGTGGACATTAGCCTTCCCTGCAACCTCAGCTGAATGTCCCAGAGCTGGGAAGGGGGAGCAGTGTGAATTAACAGAGCCCCATTCAGCCATCATTTGAGCAGACTGGGAGCCTCCCAACACAGCCCAGCAGCCCAGAACTGCCCTGGGGGGACGGCACTCACCTGCGACATAGCACAGTCATCCCTCAACAGAGGACCCGGGGTGCACAGCCTGGAAGAGGGGCCCACTTGCAAGTCTCAGGAGCCATACGCCAATACCAAAGACTTGTGGGTCAGTGGCAGAGACAAACTGTGGCAGGACTGAACTGAAGGATTAGACTATTGCAGTAGCTTTAAAACTCTAGGATCATCAGGGAGATTTGATTGTTAGGGCCACCCCCCCTCCCCGACTGCCCAGAAACACGCCCCACATACAGGGCAGGCAACACCAACTACACACGCAAGCTTGGGACACCAATTGGGCCCCACAAGACTCACTCCCCCACTCACCAAAAAGGCTAAGCAGGGGAGATCTGGCTTGTGGAGAACAGGTGGCTCGTGGACGCCACCTGCTGGTTAGTTAGAGAAAGTGTACTCCACGAAGCTGTAGATCTGATAAATTAGAGATAAGGACTTCAACTGGTCTACAAACCCTAAAAGAACCCTATCAAGGTCAGCAAATGCCACGAGGCCAAAAACAACAGAAAATTATAAAGCATATGAAAAAACCAGACGATATGGATAACCCAAGCCCAAGCACCCAAATCAAAAGACCAGAAGAGACACACCTAGAGCAGCTACTCAAAGAACTAAAGATGAACAATGAGACCCTAGTACGGGATATGAAGGAAATCAAGAAGACCCTAGAAGAGCATAAAGAAGACATTGCAAGACTAAATAAAAAAATGGATGATCTTATGGAAATTAAAGAAACTGTTGACCAAATTAAAAAGATTCTGGACACTCATAGTACAAGACTAGAGGAAGTTGAACAACGAATCAGTGACCTGGAAGATGACAGAATGGAAAATGAAAACATAAAAGAAAGAATGGGGAAAAAAATTGAAAAACTCGAAATGGACCTCAGGGATATGATAGATAATATGAAACGTCCGAATATAAGACTCATTGGTGTCCCAGAAGGGGAAGAAAAGGGTAAAGGTCTAGGAAGAGTATTCAAAGAAATTGTTGGGGAAAACTTCCCAAATCTTCTAAACAACATAAATACACAAATCATAAATGCTCAGCGAACTCCAAATAGAATAAATCCAAAAAAACCCACTCCGAGACATATACTGATCACACTGTCAAACATAGAAGAGAAGGAGCAAGTTCTGAAAGCAGCAAGAGAAAAGCAATTCACCACATACAAAGGAAACAGCATAAGACTAAGTAGTGACTACTCAGCAGCCACCATGGAGGCGAGAAGGCAGTGGCACGATATATTTAAAATTCTGAGTGAGAGGAATTTCCAGCCAAGAATACTTTATCCAGCAAAGCTCTCCTTCAAATTTGAGGGAGAGCTTAAATTTTTCACAGACAAAGAAATGCTGAGAGAATTTGCTAACAAGAGACCTGCCCTACTGGAGATACTAAAGGGAGCCCTACAGACAGAGAAACAAAGACAGGACAGAGAGACTTGGAGAAAGGTTCAGTACTAAAGAGATTCGGTATGGGTACAATAAAGGATATTAATAGAGAGAGGGAAAAATATGGCAAACATAATCCAAAGGATAAGATGGCCGATTCAAGAAATGCCTTCACGGTTTTAACGTTGAATGTAAATGGATTAAACTCCCCAATTAAAAGATATAGATTCGCAGAATGGATCAAAAAAATGAACCATCAATATGTTGCATACAAGAGACTCATCTTAGACACAGGGACACAAAGAAATTGAAAGTGAAAGGATGGAAAAAAATATTTCATGCAAGCTACAGCCAAAAGAAAGCAGGTGTAGCAATATTAATCTCAGATAAAATAGACTTCAAATGCAGGGATGTTTTGAGAGACAAAGAAGGCCACTACATACTAATAAAAGGGGCAATTCAGCAAGAAGAAATAACAATCGTAAATGTCTATGCACCCAATCAAGGTGCCACAAAATACATGAGAGAAACATTGGCAAAACTAAAGGAAGCAATTGATGTTTCCACAATAATTGTGGGAGACTTCAACACATCACTCTCTCCTATAGATAGATCAACCAGACAGAAGACCAATAAGGAAATTGAAAACCTAAACAATCTGATAAATGAATTAGATTTAACAGACATCTACAGGACATTACATCCCAAATCACCAGGATACACATACTTTTCTAGTGCTCACGGAACTTTCTCCAGAATAGATCATATGCTGGGACATAAAACAAGCCTCAATAAATTTAAAAAGATTGAAATTATTCAAAGCACATTCTCTGACCACAATGGAATACAATTAGAAGTCAATAACCATCAGAGACTTAGAAAATTCACAAATACCTGGAGGTTAAACAACACACTGCTAAACAATCAGTGGGTTAAAGAAGAAATAGCAAGAGAAATTGCTAAATATATAGAGACGAATGAAAATGAGAACACAACATACCAAAACCTATGGGATGCAGCAAAAGCAGTGCTAAGGGGGAAATTTATAGCACTAAACGCATATATTAAAAAGGAAGAAAGAGCCAAAATCAAAGAACTAATGGATCAACTGAAGAAGCTAGAAAATGAACAGCAAACCAATCCTAAACCAAGTACAAGAAAAGAAATAACAAGGATTAAAGCAGAAATAAATGACTTAGAGAACAAAAAAACAATAGAAAGGATAAATATCACCAAAAGTTGGTTCTTTGAGAAGATCAACAAGATTGACAAGCCCCTAGCTAGACTGACAAAATCAAAGAGAGAGAAGACCCATATAAACAAAATAATGAATGAAAAAGGTGACATAACTGCAGATCCTGAAGAAATTAAAAAAATTATAAGAGGATATTATGAACAACTGTATGGCAACAAACTGGATAATGTAGAAGAAATGGACAATTTCCTGGAAACATATGAACAACCTAGACTGACCAGAGAAGAAATAGAAGACCTCAACCAACCCATCACAAGCAAAGAGATCCAATCAGTCATCAAAAATCTTCCCACAAATAAATGCCCAGGGCCAGATGGCTTCACAGGGGAATTCTACCAAACTTTCCAGAAAGAACTGACACCAATCTTACTCAAACTCTTTCAAAACATTGAAAAAAATGGAACACTACCTAATTCATTTTATGAAGCTAACATCAATCTAATACCAAAACCAGGCAAAGATGCTACAAAAAAGGAAAACTACCGGCCAATCTCCCTAATGAATATAGATGCAAAAATCCTCAACAAAATACTTGCAAATCGAATCCAAAGACACATTAAAAAAATCATACACCATGACCAAGTGGGGTTCATTCCAGGCATGCAAGGATGGTTCAACATAAGAAAAACAATCAATGTATTACAACACATTAAAAACTCGAAAGGGAAAAATCAATTGATCATCTCAATAGATGCTGAAAAAGCATTTGACAAAATCCAACATCCGTTTTTGATAAAAACACTTCAAAAGGTAGGAATTGAAGGAAACTTCCTCAACATGATAAAGAGCATATATGAAAAACCCACAGCCAGCATAGTACTCAATGGTGAGAGACTGAAAGCCTTCCCTCTAAGATCAGGAACAAGACAAGGATGCCCGCTGTCACCACTGTTATTCAACATTGTGCTGGAAGTGCTAGCCAGGGCAATCCGGCAAGACAAAGAAATAAAAGGCATCCAAATTGGAAAAGAAGAAGTAAAACTGTCATTGTTTGCAGATGATATGATCTTATATCTAGAAAACCCTGAGAAATCAACGATACACCTACTAGAGCTAATAAACAAATTTAGCAAAGTAGCGGGATACAAGATTAATGCACATAAGTCAGTAATGTTTCTATATGCTAGAAATGAACAAACTGAAGAGACACTCAAGAAAAAGATACCATTTTCAATAGCAACTAAAAAAATCAAGTACCTAGGAATAAACTTAACCAAAGATGTAAAAGACCTATACAAAGAAAACTACATAACTCTACTAAAAGAAATAGAAGGGGACCTTAAAAGATGGAAAAATATTCCATGTTCATGGATAGGAAGGCTAAATGTCATTAAGATGTCAATTCTACCCAAACTCATCTACAGATTCAATGCAATCCCAATCAAAATTCCAACAACCTACTTTGCAGACTTGGAAAAGCTAGTTATCAAATTTATTTGGAAAGGGAAGATGCCTCGAATTGCTAAAGACACTTTAAAAAAGAAAAACGAAGTGGGAGGACTTACACTCCCTGACTTTGAAGCTTATTATAAAGCCACAGTTGCCAAAACAGCATGGTACTGGCACAAAGATAGACATATAGATCAATGGAATCGAATTGAGAATTCAGAGATAGACCCTCAGATCTATGGCCGACTGATCTTTGATAAGGCCCCCAAAGTCACCGAACTGAGCCATAATGGTCTTTTCAACAAATGGGGCTGGGAGAGTTGGATATCCATATCCAAAAGAATGAAAGAGGACCCCTACCTCACCCCCTACACAAAAATTAACTCAAAATGGACCAAAGATCTCAATATAAAAGAAAGTACCATTAAACTCCTAGAAGATAATGTAGGAAAACATCTTCAAGACCTTGTATTAGGAGGCCACTTCCTAGACTTTACACCCAAAGCACAAGCAACAAAAGAGAAAATAGATAAATGGGAACTCCTCAAGCTTAGAAGTTTCTGCACCTCAAAGGAATTTCTCAAAAAGGTAAAGAGGCAGCCAACTCAATGGGAAAAAATTTTTGGAAACCATGTATCTGACAAAAGACTGATATCTTGCATATACAAAGAAATCCTACAACTCAATGACAATAGTACAGACAGCCCAATTATAAAATGGGCAAAAGATATGAAAAGACAGTTCTCTGAAGAGGAAATACAAATGGCCAAGAAACACATGAAAAAATGTTCAGCTTCACTAGCTATTAGAGAGATGCAAATTAAGACCACAATGAGATACCATCTAACACCGGTTAGAATGGCTGCCATTAAACAAACAGGAAACTACAAATGCTGGAGGGGATGTGGAGAAACTGGAACTCTTATTCATTGTTGGTGGGACTGTATAATGGTTCAGCCACTCTGGAAGTCAGTCTGGCAGTTCCTTAGAAAACTAGAGATAGAGCTACCATTCGATCCAGCGATTGCACTTCTCGGGATATACCCGGAAGATCGGAAAGCAGTGACACGAACAGATATCTGCACGCCAATGTTCATAGCAGCATTATTCACAATTGCCAAGAGATGGAAACAACCCAAATGTCCATCAACAGATGAGTGGATAAATAAAATGTGGTATATACACACGATGGAATACTACGCGGCAGTAAGAAGGAATGATCTGGTGAAACATATGACAACATGGATGAACCTTGAAGACATAATGCTGAGCGAAATAAGCCAGGCACAAAAAGAGAAATATTATATGCTACCACTAATGTGAACTTTGAAAAATGTAAAACAAATGGTTTATAATGTAGAATGTAGGGGAACTAGCAGTAGAGAGCAATTAAGGAAGGGGGAACAATAATCCAAGAAGAACAGATAAGCTATTTAACGTTCTGGGGATGCCCAGAAATGACTATGGTCTGTTAATTTCTGATGGATGTAGTAGGAACAAGTTCACTGAAATGTTGCTATAGTATGTAACTTTCTTGGGGTAAAGTAGGAACATGTTGGAAGTTAAGCAGTTATCTTAGGTTAGTTGTCTTTTTCTTACTCCCTTGCTATGGTCTCTTTGAAATGTTCTTTTATTGTATGTTTGTTTTCTTTTTAACTTTTTTTTTCATACAGTTGATTTGAAAAAAGAAGGGAAAGTTAAAAAAAAAAAAAAAAGAAAAAAGACAAACAAGGAAAAAAAAAAAAAAAAAAAAAAAAAAACGATGTAGTGCCCCCTTGAGGAGCCTGTGGAGAATGCAGGGGTATTCGCCTACCCCACCTCCATGGTTGCTAACATGACCACAGACATAGGGGACTGGTGGTTTGATGGGTTGAGCCCTCTACCATAAGTTTTACCCTTGGGAAGACGGTTGCTGCAAAGGAGAGGCTAGGCCTCCCTGTATTTGTGCCTAAGAGTCTCCTCCTGAATGCCTCTTTGTTGCTCAGATGTGGCCCTCTCTCTCTGGCTAAGCCAACTTGAAAGGTGAAATCACTGCCCTCCCCCCTACGTGGGATCAGACACCCAGGGAAGTGAATCTCCCTGGCAACGTGGAATATGACTCCCGGGGAGGAATGTAGACCCGGCATCGTGGGATGGAGAACATCTTCTTGACCAAAAGGGGGATGTGAAAGGAAATGAAATAAGCTTCAGTGGCAGAGAGATTCCAAAACGAGCCGAGAGATCACTCTGGTGGGCACTCTTACGCACACTTTAGACAACCTTTTTTAGGTTCTAAAGAATTGGGGTAGCTGGTGGTGGAAACCTGAAACTATTAAACTACAACCCAGAACCCATGAATCTCGAAGACAGTTGTATAAAAATGTAGCTTATGAGGGGTGACAGTGGGATTGGGAATGCCATAAGGACCAAACTCCACTTTGTCTAGTTTATGGATCGATGTGTAGAAAAGTAGGGGAAGCAAACAAACAGACAAAGGTACCTAGTGTTCTTTTTTACTTCAATTGCTCTTTTTCACTCTAATTATTAATCTTGTTATTTTTGTGTGTGTGCTAATGAAGGTGTCAGGGATTGATTTAGGTGATGAATGTACAACTATGTAATGGTACTGTAAACAATCGAAAGTACAATTTGTTTTGTATGACTGCGTGGTATGTGAATATATCTCAATAAAATGATGATTAAAAAAAAAATAAAAATAAAAATAAAAATAAAAATAAAAAAAAAAAAAAATAGTTGCTTTTTTATGATCATGTATCCTGCAACTTGATGAACTTGTTTATTAGTTTTGTTTTCTAGTAAGTTCCTTAGAATATTCCATGAACAAGATCATGTGATCTACAAGTAGATATAATTTTACTTTTTCCTTTCTAATCTGCATGCCTATTTCATTTTCTTGGCTAATTTCCCTGGCTAGATCTTCAGTACAATGTTGAACAGGAATACCAAGGGCAAATGTCTTTGTCTTGTTTCTGATCTTAGAGGGAGAACATTCAGTCTATTTACCAGTAAGTATGATATTGACTTGGGTTTTTCCTTAGATACCTTTTATCAGGTTGAGGACGTTCCCTTCCATTCCTGGTTTTCATGAAGGGGTTGAATTTTGTCATGTTTTTCTTCCATCTATTGAGATGACCATATGTTTTTTGTCTTTATTTTGTCAGTGGGGTGTATTACTCTAATTGATTTTTGGGAGTTAAATCAACCTTGCATTCCTGGTATAAGTCCCATTTGGTCACAGTGTGTATCTATTTCAAATATTGTTGGATTTGATTTGCTAGTATTTGGTTGGGAATTTTTGTGCCTATTTTCATAAGATTTACTGGTATGTAGTTTTCTATTTTTGTGATGTATTTGTTTTGTTTTGGTATCAGGTTATGTAGTCACTGATCTCACTGATGTGTCTGCTCAGTAATTTTTAAATTTGGCCCTCTAGGGCTCTCCCCTCTCCTGCATAGTTAGGCAGCTGGCCAATGATTTTGGCTGTGGTTATGCTTAAATGCCTGAAATCACTAAGGCTTCCACACTCTGCAGCCAAAGCCAAAGTGTGTTGAATGCATTCAAAAGTACTACAAGTTTGCAGTTTTCTAAGATTTCCATTTTTGTCAGGGTCTTCTGTGTATGTGGGCTATAGAAGTCAGCCAAGTATATGAAGAATTTATGTCAGCCTTTCTATGGGTCTCTCCCTTCTAGAAATTTCTCTTAAGTTTTTAGCTGTTCTGCCACCTACTTTAGATTAACACTATCTTAATTCCAATAGTATTTAGAAAGTTTGCTCCTAATAGAACCCTTCCCTTCTCTCTCCATTTTGTTAGGATTAACATACAAATCACATCTTTATATATTATTTGCCCAATAGTACAGTTTCATAAATACTGTTTTATGCACTTATCTTTTAAATAAGTTAATAGAAGAAAAAGTATAAACAATGTGTACACTGTTTTTATATTTATCTATGCAATTTACCTTTACTGATTCTCAATATCTCTTCATGTGGAGTTTTGTTACCATCTTGTGATGTTTTCAGCCTGAAAGACTTCCTCTAATGTTTATTAAGTAGGTCTACTAGCAACAAAGTTTCTCAGGTTTTGTTTATCTGAGAATGTTTTTGCTTCACCTTCATTTTTACTTCTATCTGATAAAGGTGTAGAATTTTGCTGCCCAAGCTGCAAGGGATGGGACCAGCCCCAGGAAGTAGGTCATATGCCTGTTTTTCTTACTCAGTGCAGTAGCAGTATTTCCTGAATAAACACTTCTTACATTGTCTGTCTTGCCTCTATTTCCAGTGCCCTGAAAAGATTGTGTACAATTTCATGTGTTTTCTGAAAAGGGGACTCACCTGATCTCCTCAGGCTAGAAGTATAGTCTGAGGTGTTTTTAATGTCTTCATCAAATATATATTGAGAGTGATACCTCATTTTTCATTCTTGATACTGGGAATCTGTGTTGCTTCCTTTTTCCTTGATTGATACTGCTTTGTGTTTATCAATGTTAATAATGTTATTTAAGGTCAAGATTTTGGCTTTATTGACTTTTCTTTTTACATCAGATACTTTAATTGGAAACAGTGTTACACTATTCAAGTAACAAGCCCAAAGCAGTGCTCAGTTTGTACAACCGAACAGAGTGAAAGTTCTCTTTCTATATCCAAACACACAGCCCTTGCACAAAAACCCTTTAAATTTTTATCCAAAACATCCCCTAGAAACCCACAGCTTTTTACTTCTGTTACTCTCATGGAAATCATTCCACATTTTGGGAGGTTTTGCATGAATATATATTTTTTTCTAGAATGCCACTAAGCAACCACACCAATGCTTAGACCTTATCTCAATTTTTTTAAAATTCAGTTTTATTGAGATTGTTCACATACCAAACAATCATCCAAATATCCAAAATGCACAATCAATTGCTCATGGTAGCATCATACAGCTGTGCATCCATCACAATTAATTCTTTCAGTTTTTAGAACATTTTCATTACTCCAGAAAAGAAATAAAAATAAAAAAGAAAACTCAAATCCCCCCATACCCCTAACCAACCCCCCTCCATTATTGACTCATAGTATTGGTATAGTACATTTGTTACTGTTGATGAAAGAATGTTAAAATGCTAACAACTGTAGTACATAGGTTGCAATAGGTATATTTTTCCCTATATATTCCTTTATTATTAACTTCTAGTTATAGTGTCATACATTTGCTCCAGTTCATGAAAGAGATTTCTAATATTTGTACATTTAATCATGGACATTGTCCACCACAACATTCACTGTTTTGTACATTTCCATCTTTTAACCTCCAACATTCCTTCTGGTAACACACCATTCAGCACTGTTAGTTATTCTCACAATAATGTGCTACTATCACCTCTGTCCATTTCCAAACACTTAAGTTAAACCTAGTTAAACATTCTGCTCATAATAAGCAACCACTTCCCATTCTTTAGCAATGTTCTATATCTTGGTAACTTATATTTCATGTCTATGGGTTTACATATTATAATTATTTCATATCAGTGAGACCATATTTGTCCTTATATGTCTGACTTATTTCACTCAATAGAGTGCCCTCAAGGTTTCCTCATCAACCCATTTTTAAGACAGTTTTTTTCACCCACCATATATTGCATCCTAAGTGAACAATCAGTGGTTCCCTGTATAATCATGTATTTATGCATTCACCACCATCACCACTATCTATGTAAGGACATCTCCATTTCTTCCACAAAGAAGGAGGAAGAGTCAAAAAAGGTAGAGAGAGAAAAGAAAAACAAATAGAAAAAATGACAGCTAAAAATAAACAAAAGGAAAGATAGAATTAAACTAAAATATAATAAAAGAGTCAGGCAACATCATGAATGCCAAGAGTCCCATACTCCTCCCTTATGTTCCCCACTTATATGCATTTAGCTTTGGTACATTGCCTTTGTTACATTAAAGAGATACAATGTTTCTGTTAACTATAGTCTCTAGTTTGCATTGATTGTGTATTTTTCCCCAATACCACCCTATTTCTAACACCTTGCAAGGTTGACAATCATTTGTTCTCCCTTAAGTAAAAATGTATTTGTCATTTTATCACAATTGTTGAGCATTCTAGACTTCACTGAGTTATACGGTCCCAGTCTTTATCTTTCCTCTTTGCTTCTGGGGTCCTACATGCTCCTAACCTTCCTCTTTCAACCATACTCACAGTCATCTTTGTTCAGTGTACTTACATTGTTGTGCTGCCATCACCCAAAATTGTGTTCCAAACCTCTCACTCCTGTCTTTTCCTATCTGTCTGTAGTTCTCCCTTTAGTATTTCCTGTAGAGCAGGTATCTTGTTCACAAACTCTCTCATTGTCGGTTTGTTAGAGAATATTTTAAACTCTCCCTCATATTTGAAGGACAGTTTTGCCAGATATAGGATTCTTGGTTGGTGTTTTTTTCTCTTTCAGTATCTTAAATATATCACACCACTTCCTTCTTGCCTCCAGTTTCTACTGAGAAATCTGCACATAGTCTTACTAAGCTTCCTTTGTATGTGATGGATCACTTTTCTCTTGCTGCCTTCTGGATTTTCTCTTTGTCTTTGACATTTGATAATCTGATTATTAAGTGTCTTTCTGTAGGTCTATTCAGGTATATTCTGCGTGGGTTAGGCTGCGCTTCTTGGATCTGTAATTTTATGTCTTTCATAAGAGATGGGAAATATTCATTGATTATTTCCTCTATTATTGCTTCTGCTCCTTTTCCCTTCTCTTCTACTTCTGGGACACCTATGACATATACATTCATGTGCTTCATGTTGTCATTCAGTTCCCTGAGATGCTGCTCATATTTTTCCATTCTTTTCCCTATCTGTTCATTTATGTGTAGGATTTCAGGTATCTTGTTCCCCAGTTCCCGAGTGTTTTCTTTTGCCTTTTGAACTCTGCTGTTGTATGTCTCCATTGTGTGTTTCATGTCTTGTGTTGTGCCTTTCATTTCCATAGATTCTGCCAGTTTTTTTCCCAAACTTTCAATTTCTAACTCATGTTTGGCCAGTGTTTTCTTTACATCCTTCATCCCTTTTCCCATATCTTCCCTGAACTCATTGATTTCATTTTTGAATTGATTTCACATATTTTTTTGAAAATCTTCAATTGAATGTTTCATTAAAGTGAAATAATATCTCAACTGTATCTTGATTGAGGTATAAGTTTGTTCCTTTGACTGGGCCATGTCTTCACTTTTCCTAGTGTAATTTGTAGTTTTCTGTTGTCTAGGTATCTTGTTTCCTTGGTCACCCAAATCAGATTTCCCCAGACCAGAATGGGTTCAGGTCTCAGAATGGGGTTATATTCAGTTTCAAGTTTCCTTGAGTGTGTATCTTAGAAGATTGACAGACTTTCTTGTGAGACCTCTATACACTGTGCTTTTCCTAATCTGCCCAGCAGGTGGTGCCTGTCAGCCTGTTGCTCCCAACTGATGTAATGAGATGTGTCCCCTTTAGTTCTCAACTTAGGCTGTTTCTGTTTTGGCTGTTTTCCCCCAGGCCCTGGGGTCTGAGTTCTGAAAGGAAGGCTGGCACTAGAGTTGGGCCCCACCTCCTTCTTAGGGAATTTATCTGTTAACTCCACCCCTGTCTGGGTCAGAGCACTGCCAACTGAAAATGGCTGAGGCTTTCTCCACTGAGCCATTCAGGTTGTGAGAGAGAAAAAGAGAAAGAAACCCCCCTTTCAGAGCCAGTTCACAGCACCCCAGTTTTGTCCAGCAGTCAGAAAGAACACCTGGTCTTCTGGGTTCCCTTTCCTGGGGCACAGGCATTTTCTGTCTCTTTAAGGTCAGTCATCTCTAAAAGCCTGTGTATTTTTTCTTCTTTTTTTTAATTAATTTTTTGCCCATCAGCCCCACCTCCTCTCCACTGGGAGCAACCTCAGGGTACTTTGCTGCTTGTTATGGGTTTGTCTATGTTTGTAGCTTGCATTCAGCAGTCCACATTTGTTAATTAAAACCACGGTTGGAGCTGGGCTGAACTATATCCTCTTGCTCCAGGAATGCTGCTTTCTCCTACAGCGAGGTCTTGTGTCTCAGCCTGCCATGGTAGGGAGGGGGCTCCCAGCAAGGTTCTGCAGTTTTTACTTACAGTTTTTATGCTGCAATTTCAGCCTTTCATGCAATCCAGGTTGGTGTATGATGTGTGGACAGTCACAGTTGTCCCCCAGCAGTTGTTTCAGATTATTTACTAGTTGTTCCCAGTTGCTTATTAGTCGCTCCAGGAGACTAACTAAATTCCACACCTCTCTATGCTGCCATATTGCCCCTCCTCCTGATTGACTTTTTCTACTGTTGCTATTTCATTAATTTTTTTGCTGTTACATCTATTTTGATTTCTCTTGTATATGTTATGTTTTTTTTTCTATTCAACCAAGTGGATCACTGCTTTTATTTAATCTTTACTATGAATTTTAAATAAAAATGCAGAACACAATCTAAGTTAATATGTAGTAAAACAAAATTTTGGCAAAGCAAAAACTATTATTTAGGGAAATTAAATTGCACACTAGTATTTTCCATATGTACTTAGCAGTGAAATACATTACAGATATTACATTCTAGGAAGTCAGTTTCATGGTTATAAAATATTTAAGTTAATTTAATGAAATTTGTAGTACATATTGAAAGCATGATACAAATGGAAATTTAAGTTTTTGTATTAGTAGGGAAGCCCAGTTTGCTAAAAGTAGCATTAATATCATTTATATTAGATTTTAATTTGTTATACATCTTTGTATTTCAGCAAATGCCCTTAATAATGAAGAATAAAAATTGTTATTTACTTAGGACAAAAATAACTTGGCTCATATAAATATTTGGTTTATGTAAATATTTGGAGAACCATAATATTTTTATATGCTTATTTAAATCAGATACATAGAATTTTCATGAATTTAAGAGGAATGGAAATATTTAAACACTAATAGAAAAACATTAGTCTCATATTTGAGTGTTCAAATGGTTATGTAACTCTTCAATCCATCTGGTTTTATAAAACCAAAATATTGAACACAAACAAAAGCTGTAAAGTTCACATTATTTTGTGTTCCCCAGTATCAAATTGCATCAGTTTATTGTGAATTACATTTAAAGAACATTACAGATTTAGAAACAAGAGTACAGAACTGCCTGATTCTTTTAATTCCAATGCTAGCATTCCAAAGTAATATGTAAACAAGCTCTATGCTGCTTGATGAATTTTTCCAATTTTTATAATATGCTAAATGGTATCAATTCTACTACATGACTTAATGAAGTTAGGTTTCATTCATTACTTTTTTTTTTTTTTTTTTTTTTAAATCATCATTTTATTGAGATATATTCACATACCACGCAGTCATACAAAACAAATTGTACTTTCGATTGTTTACAGTACCATTACATAGTTGTACATTCATCACCTAAATCAATCCCTGACACCTTCATTAGCACACACACAAAAATAACAAGAATAATAATTAGAGTGAAAAAGAGCAATTGAAGTAAAAAAGAACACTGGGTACCTTTGTCTGTTTGTTTGCTTCCCCTACTTTTCTACACATCCATCCATAAACTAGACAAAGTGGAGTTTGGTCCTTATGACATTCCCAATCCCACTGTCACCCCTCATAAGCTACATTTTTATACAACTGTCTTCGAGATTCATGGGTTCTGGGTTGTAGTTTAATAGTTTCAGGTATCCACCACCAGCTACCCCAATTCTTTAGAACCTAAAAAAGGTTGTCTAAAGTGTGCGTAAGAGTGCCCACCAGAGTGATCTCTCGGCTCGTTTTGGAATCTCTCTGCTCATTCATTACTTTTTATTACTGATGTAGCAAAGAGGAAAAATTTTCAACTATTGTGTTTATTTAAAACGAACTGACAAGGTTAAGCACCTGTCTTCAGAAAAGCCAGCAGCATTTCCTAACAATGTAAGATTTGACCTAAGCCTTTAATACCTTCCTGAACAGCCATGCAACTAAACACCCTTAGATGTTGCATAAGGGAGCAGAACATGGAGTAATTTGTACTTTTTTCCCTGGATAATAGAAACAAGCTAAAGCAAATTCAGATATTTTTGAATGAACAGCTATCATGTGTAAAACACTTGGAGCTCTATAAAACTAGAGCCACTATCAGTTTTGTTTATATAGATATATAATAATTATTTTAATAAATTCTGTTGCTTGCCTCAAAATTTAAGGATGAACTTTTTCCTGGCCAGTCACTTCAAGGGAACAATAAAGTAGAAAAGGATGAATTGTTTTGCATATTTCTGTGGAAGAACAGAAAACATACTTTGAGAGATTCAGAAAATTCACTATACAGAATGAACGCTTATATACATTATCTTTGCAATTTTTCTTGGGTTCAGTATTTAAATGCAAGAGCTCCCCCGAGACAAGAAGCCACATTCATTCTTGTCCAAATCCCTCTGTCTCTTCTACTGCAAAAAGATTTTCCTTTGGTTGTTCATAACTCTTATATGATGGTAGAGCCAAGTGATTAAAACACGTGTGACTTGTTGGTAACCAGGTGTCTTTGCCAGCTTTTTCTATGCAAAATTTTTGAGGCCCATTGCTTTCCAAGAGCTCAGCAAACCTTCCTAGAGGTAAACGGCAGGTTCCAGTGACAAACTGTAAGTAGTCACCTTCTTATTTCATTGTCTGTCTCTTTCACAAACTGTCAAAACCAAATTATTTGCTTGCAATAAACAGTATTTCTCTACCAATCTGCCAAGTCAACTTCCTGCATGCCATACAACATAACCTCTAATTCTATTTCATCAAAGTACTCCAGCCATTGAAGGGGAAATGACTTCTTTAAACCATCAAGGAAATCTTGGTCTGTTCTTTTACTGCTCAAGAAAAACGCCATTCTGTCATTAAATCAATATATTCATCTTTGTTCTCTTCAGTCACTAGGATACTGGAACCTCCCAATTTCAGATCATGTGAAGTAATTTTTCCCAAATCTCCATGTCAACAGAAAACTATATTTCTAAAGCACAGTCTTCAATATTATTGTCTCTTATCCAGATAAGGGAGTTATATAATTCAGTATCAATGGATTCCAAATCCTTAATAGTAAGTTTTTTATGCTTGCATATTGGTAAAGAGAAACCAGTATCAATAAAATTTCCATGAAAAAGTGCCATAGTGATAAAGCAACCAATGAAGCAAAAGTATGAAAGAAGATCTGGATTAATGGTTGATTCTGGATTTATCTGCAGGCAGTAGTTGTTCTTTCCAGCATACACAAATAAACAGTACATTGGGTTCAAAACTTCATGTGAAATAAGAAAAACCATTCTCTTCCTAGACCACCATAATCAAGTCCTTCGTCTCCTCTAAATATTACATATAATCGCCTCCTCAAGTTATATGGTTTTAATGCCATAATCTGTTGGAAGGAATCTTCAAACAGTGTCTGCCAGGACATGTTGATCTTCACATGACTGGGCAGTGCATTAGACTGGCCCAAATAATGGAAATGAGCAAGTTTTCACCTAAAGCTGCATTCATAAGCAATTTTGGGACTGCCTTTTCTTACAGATGTCTCCTCATTGCAAAGATCTCTGAATGTTGTAGTTCTTGTGTTATGATCAACAAAGTACCTAATGCCTTCTCAAGTATACCTAATTTCCCAGCCTTCTGGGCAGGGGTTCTTCATTCTGTAGGCCTTGCATTCTTGGCTCTTCCCATTGGGTTGTTTTTGTGTTATGATTCACAGAGTAAACCCTGTCTGTGGAATCCACTCTTTTTTCCCAGCCTGGTGGCAGAGGCCCATATGGGTCATTTTCTGCAGCTAACATTGAAGCTGAATAGAGGTATCATTGGTTGAACTGCTGCATAGCTCCCTGTAACTGGTTCTGCCGAGACTGCCACCGTTCAAAGTTTCGGACAGATTCCATGGTAGGCCACTGCCATGTTGTTGTTCTGGTATTATAATAAAATCTTCCGCTATCACCAACTCTTCTTTCCCAACCTGGAGGCAAAGGCTGTGGTCATCCCATGTGATTGTTCAGGTGTTATGATCTACATAAGAGGTTCTACCATCTGGATCTTTTCTCTGTTCCCACCCTGATGGCAATGTTTCTGGGTTGGCATTTTGTCTGTTGCCCTACAGATTCCCCACACCCATCTGGTTGTCTTAATTTGGCTACTTCAAAAACAGAACTATTTCCAGAATGAGAGGCAGCAGGATCTAATATACTGCTAGCTTCAGATCCCATTGCTGCACAGATAGAAGGAATACATTCATTGTTTTCTAAGGAAGTCAGTATTTCTTGAACTGAAGCATCTTCAACAGTAGTACTAGTGCTATTTGAAGACAAGGTGGTTTCTTCAGAAACTACTGCAGTCCTCATGGCCGATGCATTATCAGTTGGTGCAGATGAAGATGACTCACCATTAACGGTGTCATTGGCAGGCTCAGCTGTGAGTGGTTTGGCAGCTGGTATATTTTTGGGTCTGGCAGCAACCTGCAATGGAGATAAAAGTGTGTTGTCTCCATTAACTACCTATGAACAGCATGAGTTTTGGACTAGAGTGTTTGTACATACATGATTATCTATCCTATTAGTACCTTCACCAGCCAACCTGGTAGTTGTCCTTGCTGAAGGATCTCCATTTTCATGTAAAGCATCACCATTTTGCTCTATTTCTATGACTGGAGATGAGCTGCAGTTTGTTAGATTTTCTTATTCAACCACCAATCCATCAAGCACAACTGTCAATTCTCCAGTTTGCACTATGCCATTTTTGTTTTCCTAGAAAAATTCCGATTGTTCTTTCACTCATTCCAATTTTCTATTATGTATTAACAGAGCTTGTTTCAAATTTATTGCTGCTTTTCCTAATAAAGCATCTGCTTTTAAAGTGTGATGACTCCAAACTCAAAATTCCAGTGCGGTCTCTGGGGTCACATTTGCAGTTAATTCCTCATCCCAATTTGGAGTAGAAGAGCTACTGGATTTTGCTGTTTTCTTAATTTCTCGATCTCAGCTACTTATGTATATATTGCTGTTCCAAACGAGTTCTTTTTTCTTTTTAGTTTGGCACTAGAAACAGTTACCTGTAATTGTAAACTTCCACTATGGTTATTACTAGTTTCAGACCTTGGTGAAGCAGTTGCCATGTCCCAAAATTCGGCTTAAACTATGTACCAGGAACTGTGCTAGACACTAGAGATACAAAGATGAGTAAGATACTTTTACTTCTTTCAAGGAGATCGTAGTCTACTGAACAGACAAACCCCATGTAAAGCCATCTGCTCCCTGCGGCCAGGCGGCCACGACAGCGGTGGCTCTTCCTGCGGCGGGCGCCCTCACCCTTCCGTGCCCAGGATTGCCGTCTGGCAGCAGGCTACTCAGTCCCGCCAGCGCAGGCCCCGTGCAGCCACTGGAACCCGCACCCCAACTCCGGCCACGCACAACCCCCAGCCCAACCCACACCTCCCTTCTTGGGAGCGCGCCGTGGCCCGAGGGTGCGCCTCCTCACCCTCAGGCCCACACCAGCACTGTGCTATGTTAGATTTTAATGTGGCCTTTTTTTCTCTAATTTCTTAAGCACAGTCATTGGATCATTTAGTTTTAGGACTTTTTCCTAAAACATATAGTTAATTGATAAATTTCTAAGTCTTGTGAATGTCATATTTTCATTATAATCCAATTTAAGATATGCTTTTTTTTCCCATTGGAATAGTTATTTTATCTATGGATTGTTAATTTCCAAATTTTGGGTGGGATTTTCTATTTATCTTTTTGTTATTGAGTTCTTGCTTAATAATGTCAAATAATATATCCTTTATGATATCAACTACTTAAAATTTAATAATTGCCTTTTTGACTAGAATATGACTTATGTGGATAAATGTTTGCATGGTTAAGTGAATGTGTAGTTTGCAGTTCTTGAATGCAGAATCTTTACATGTCAATAAGGTCCGTCCCCACAAGAGTGGATTAAAAGATCGTTCAAATCTTTGGTATCATTGCTCATTTTATTTTTTGCCTATTCTGTCAGTTACTGACAGAGGTACGTTAAAATATGATTGTGGATTTGTTAGTTATTTCCTTTTTTGTCAGTTTTGCTTTATTTATAGCAAAGGTTATATTATTAGATGCGTACCAATTTTGGATGGTGTTCCAGTTTGCTAAAGCTCCTGGAAAGCAAAATACCAGAAATGGATTGAATTTTACAATGGGGATTTAATAGTTCACAAATTTACGGTTCTAAGGTCATGAAAATGTCCAAATTAAGGCATCAGTAGGATGATACCTTCTCTAAAGAAAGGCCAATGGGGATAACCTAAGATGGTGGCTAGGAGAGACAGGGCAAAAAAACACCTCCATGAAAAATACTAGATAAAAGCCAGAAAGTGACCCATAACACCAGTTCCAGTGATTCACCAGATGGACAAGGTCTGCTAAATCCACAGGGACTGTGCACTTGGTGAAACTGGGAGTCTGCATTCTGAAATGAGTGAGTAAGCCTGCTGAATATCCAGCAGCCATGCTGCAGTGTGGGGAAGCTGGGTTGGCGTTTGGAGGTGGACTAGTTCTTTTTTAAAAAACCCAAAAGTGGCTGCAGATACGGCAGCAAGAACTGCACAGTGAAGCATTGCAGGAACAGGCTGTGGATACACCTCAATATCTGGTGTGGAAGATAGCCTTTCATGCACCCTCCACTAATTGTCTCAGAGCAAGGAAGGCAGAGGTGAATCAAAAGGGGAAAATAACCACACCCCTTGCAGCCATCTTCCTGGTGATCTGGGAATGCTCCTGCCCAGTGCAGGCACTGCAGCACATAGCCATGCCAAAAAAAAAAAAAAAAAAAAAAAAACCCAGTGTGACAGGAAGTTTTTCCAGCATCATGTGCACATGCCACAATATCGGGCATGGACAGTAGCCTTTCACACACCCACAGCTAAATGTCCCAGAGCTGGGAAGATGGAGCTGTGCGAAAAGGGGGAAATTAACATGCCCCACTCAGCCATCCTTACAGCAGGCTGGGAATGCCCCTTTATGGCCTGGCAGTCCAGAACTTCCCTTGAGGTATGATGCACACTTGTGACACCATAGAAGGGCATGGCTTGGAAGAGGGACTCACTCGGAAATCCCAGGGACCACAAACCAATACCAAGGGCTTGTGGGTCAGTGGCAGAGACAATCTGTGGCGAGACTGAACTGAAGGATTAGACTATTGCAACAGCCTTAAATCTCCAGGAACACCTGGGAGGTTTGATTATTAAAGCTGCCCTGCCTCCCTAACTGCTCACATGCCCCACATTCAGGCTGGACAGCACCAAAAACACACCCAAACTTGGTGCACCAATTAGACCCCACAAGAATCAAACCCTCACACACCACAAAGACAAAGTTGGGGAGAACTGACTTGGGGGAAATAGGTGACTTGCAGACACCATCTGCTGGTTAGTTAGAGAAAGTGTATGCCACTTAGCTATAGATCTGACAAATTAGAGATTAGACTTTGAATAATCCTACATATCCTAAAAGAACCCTATCAAGTAAAGCAAATGCCAAGAGGCCAAAAACAACAGAAAATTTAAAAGCATTTGAAAAAAATAGATGATATGGATGACCCAAATCCAAATACCCAAATCAAAAGATCACAGGAGACACAGTACTTGGAGAAATCAATCAAAGAACTAAAGACAAACAATGAGAGCATGGCACAGGATGTAAAGGACATGAAGAAGACCCTAGAAGAGCATAAAGAAGAAATTGCAAGAGTAAATTAAAAAATAGATGATCTTATGGAAATAAAAGAAACTGTTGACCAAATTTAAAAGATTCTGGATACTCATAGTACAAGACTAGAGGAAGCTGAACAATGAATCAGTGACCTCAAGGGCCGCAGAATGGAAAATGAAAGAACAAAAGAAGAATGGGGAAAAAATTTAAAAAATTGAAATGGACCTAAAGGATATGATAGATAAAATAAAACATCCAATTATAAGACTCACTGGTTTCCCAAAAGGGGAAGAGAAGGGTAAGGGTCTAGAAAGAGTATTCAAAGAAATTGTTGGAGAAAACTTCTCAAGTCTTCTACACAATTTAAATACACAAAGCATAAATGCCCAGTGAACTCCAAATAGAGTAAATCCAAATAAACCCACTCAAAGACATATTCTGATCAGACTGTCAAATACTGAAGAGAAGGAGCAAGTTCTGAAAGCAGCAAGAGAAAAGCAATTCACCACATACAAAGGAAACAACATAAGACTAAGTAGTGACTACTCAGTGGCCACCATGGAGGTGAGAAGGCAGTGGCATGACATATTTAAAATTCTGAGAGAGAAAAATTTCCAACCAGGAATACTTTATCCAGCAAAGCTCTCTGTTCTAGTTTGCTAATGCTGCCGGAATGCAAAACACCAGAGATGGATTGGATTTTATAAAAGGGGGTTTATTTGGTTATTCAGTTACAGTCTTAAGGCCATAAAGTGTCCAAGGTAAGGCATCAACAATCAGGTACCTTCACTGGAGGATGGCCAATGGTGTCCAGAAAACCTCTGTGAGCTGGGAAGGCACGTGGCTGGCGTCTGCTCCAAAGTTCTGATTTCAAAATGGCTTTCTCCCTGGATGTTCCTCTCTAGGCTTCAGATCCTCAAAAATGTCACTTTTAGTTGCACTTAGTTTATTTGTCCTCTCTTAGCTTCTCTGGAGCAAGAGTCTGCTTTCTATGGCTGTCTTCAAACTGTCTCTCATCTGTAGTTCCTATGCTTTCTTCAAAGTGTCCCTCTTGGCTGTAGCTCCTCTTCAAAATGTTGCTAACAGCTGAACTGAGTTCCCTGTCCATCAGCTCATTTATATGGCTCCAGTGACTCAACTTAGACCCACCCCAAATGGGTGGAGCAACACCTCCATGGAAATTATCCAATCAGAGTCATCAAGCTGAGTGGGGTGCATTTCCATGGAAACACTCAAAGAATTACAGTCTAATTAACACTGATAGGTCTGCCCACACAACATTACATCAAAGATAATGGCATTCAGGGGACATCATACATTCAAACTGGCACACTCTCCTTCAAATTTGAGGGAGAGCTTCAATTTTTCACAGACAAACAAATGCTGAGAGATTTTGCTAATAAAAGACCTGCCCTACTTCAGATACTAAAGGGAGTCCTACTGACAGAGAAACAAAAAAAGGAGAGAGAGATATAGAGAAATGTTCAGTACTAAGGAGATTCAATATTGGTTCATTAAAGGACAATAAGAGAGAGGGAAAAAATATATCTGACAGACATAAACCAAAGGATAGGATGGCCAATTCAAGAAATGCCTTCACAGTAATAACATAGAATGTAAATGGATTAAACACCCCAATTAAAAGACATAGATTGGCAGAATGGATCAAAAAATATGAACCATCAATATGTTTCACACAAGAGACTCATCTTAGACACAGGGACACAAAGAAATTGAAAGTGAAAGGATGGAAAAAATATTTCATGCAAGATACAGCCAAAAGAAAGCAAGAGTAGCAGTACTAATCTCAGATAAAATAGACTTTAAATGCAAGGATGTTATGAGAGACAAACAAGGCCACTACATACAAATAAAAGGGGCAATTCAACAAGAAGAAATAACAATCATAAATGTTTATGCACCCAATCATGGTGACACAAAATACATGAGACAAACACTGGCAAAACTAAAGGAAGCAATGGATATTTCTACAATAATTGTGGGAGACTTTAACACATCACTCTCTCCTATAGATAGATCAACCAGACAGAAGACCAATAAGGAAAATGAAAACCTGAACAATCAGATAAATGAATTTGATTGAACGGATGTATATAGAACATTACATCCCGAATCACCAGGATACACATTCTTCTCTAGTGATCATGGAACTTTCTCCAAAATAGACAATATCCTGGGACATAAAACAAGCCTCAATAAATTTAAGAAAATTGAAATTATTCAATGCACACTCTCTGACCACAATGGAATATAATTAGAAGTCAATAACCATCAGAGACTTAGAAAATTCACAAACACCTGGAGGTTAAACAACACATTCCTAAAATAAATGGTTTATAATGTAGAATAGAGAGCAATTAATGAAGGGGGAACAATAACCCAGTAAGAACAGATAAGCTATCATGAGTAAATTTAATGTTCTGGGAATGCCCAGGAGTGACTATGGTTTGTTAATTTCTGATGGGTATGGTAGGAACAAGTTCACAGAAATGTTGCTATATTAGGTTATTTTCTTGGGGTAGAGTAGGAACATGTTGGACTCCCTTGTTATGGTTTGCTTGATATGTTTTTTTTTTTTATTGTATGTCTTTTTAAAAATTTTTTTGATATAGTTGATTTAAAAAAAGTTAATTAAAAAAAAAACAATGAAAAAATATGCAAAGCTCCCTTGAGGAGCTGGTGGAGAATGCAGGGCTGTTGGGCTCCCCCACCTCAATGGTTGCTTATGTGCTCACAGACTTGGGGTACTGGTGGTTTGGTGGGCTGGGCCCTCTGCCACAGGACTTGCCCTTGGGAAGACTGTTGCTGCAAAGGAGAGGCTAGGCCTCCCTATAATTGTGCCTAAGAGCCTCCTCCCGAATGCCTCTTTGTTGCTCAGATGTGGCCCTCTCTCTCTAGCTAAGCCAACTTGGCAGGCAAAATCACTGCCCTCCCCCCTACATGGGATCTGACACCCAGGGGAGTGAATCTCCCTGGCAGCATGGAATATGACTCCCAGGAAGGAATCTAGACCTGGCATCGTGGGATGGAGAACATCTTCTTGACCAAAAGAGGGATGTGAAAGGAAGTGAAATAAGTTTCAATGGCAGAGAGATTCCAAAAGGAGCAGAGACGTCACTCTGGTGGGCACTCTTACACACAATATAAACAACCTTTTTAGGGTCTAATGAATTGGAATAGCTAGCAGTAAATACCTGAAGCTGTTGGACTGAATCTTGAAGACAATTGTTCAAGGGTGTGGCTTATGGGGGGTGGCAGTGTGATTGGGGAAGCCATGTGGACCATACTCCCCTTTGTCTCATTTATGGACGGATGAGTAGAAAAATGGGGGAAGAGCCAGTGTTCTTTTTTACTTTAATTGATCTTTTTCACTTTAATTTTTATTCTTATTATCTTTGTGCATGTGGTAATGAAAATGTCAAGGATTGATTTTGGTGATGAATGCACAACTATATAATGGTATGGTAAACAATTTAATATATGCTTTGTTTTGTATGACTGCAGTGTATGTGAATATATCTCAATAAATATGAATTAAAAAAAAAAAAAAGCAAGGCCAATGGCATCTGGGGTTCCTCTGTTACATGGGAAGGCACATGGCCAGAGTCTGCTGGGCCTCTCCCTGGGTTAGCTTCTTGTTTTTGTTGCTTTCTCCAAAATATCTCTGGACTTCTTTCTCTCAGCTCCTGTGTATCCTTGCTTGTTTCTCCCAGGGCATTTCTCACTAAGCATCTGGGGGTCCTCTCTTAACTTCTCCAGGGCAAGCTCTGGGCTTCATCTCTTAGCTTAGCATCTCCAAATGTCTTTCTGTCTGCATCTCCAAGTGTCTGGGTCTGTGTCAGCTCTCAGCTCTCTCTCTCTCTCTCAGCTTCTTAAGGTCTCCAGTAAACTAATTAAGACCCACCTTGAATGGGTGGGTCACATCTCTATAGAAATAATCTAATCAAAAGTCCCACCCATAATTGGGTGGGTCATATCTCCATGGAAACAACCTAATCAAAAGGTCCCACCCAGAATAGGTCTGTCCCCACAAGAGTGGATTAAAAGAACATAGTCTTTTATAGGGTACATAACAGATTCAAACCAGCACAGATGATTAGATCTTCCTCTTGAATCAACCCCTTTTTTCAAATATCCTATTTTATTTCTAGAAATATTTCTTGCATTTAAAAGTTTCCTTTGTCTTATATTAGTTTACCAGCATTAGGTTTCTTTTGTCTACTGTTTTTGTATTATAACTTTTTCCATTTCTTTCAATTCTTCTGTGCCCTTATGTTTAATGTCTGTCTTTTTAAAAGAGAATATATTATTATTTTTATCCTTTATGACAGTCTTTTGCTTTCAATATTATTTAGTTTATTTACATCTAGTGTAATACTATTTATTTGGGTTCAGATCTACTATCTTACTTTTTTTATGTATGCCATCTGTGTTTTGTTCCTTTTTCTCCTGTTTTCTTGATTTCAAGTATTTTATTATTCAGTTATCTAATTGCTTATTTGTTATATATTTTTTAATTATTCTGTAAGCAATATCTTTATATATTACAATGGTGTCCTAGACAGTACATCTTAAATTAGTACTTTTACCACCTTCTGGATAAGGTTAGACCATAAAATACTTTTTAATTTTATTTCACCTTATTTTAAATTCCATAAGACATTATGATTTTTGTTTTAAACAGTCAATATACTTGTTAATTTATCCACATATTTTTATGCTTTTCTGTGTTCTCATTATTCTGCTTTCAGTTAGTCTACTAGGATCATTTTTGTTCTACTGGAAGAATTCCCTTTAATGAATATCTTTTTGTAAAACCTCATGGTAAAGTCTCAGTTTTTGTTTGACTAAAAATGTGTTTATTTATTCTTTTTATTTGAAGGACATTTTCACTGAGTATAGAATTCTAGTTTGACAGCTATTTCAGCATTTTAATGTTGTCATGTCCTTCTCTTCTGGCTTCCATCAACTGTTGAAAAGTCAGCTCTAAGTCTTAGAGTCACTCCTTTTGAAAGTCATGTCTATTTTTAATACAACTCCTTTCAAGGTTTTCTTTTTGTGTTAGTAGTGGTTTTACTGTAATAAGCCTTGGTTTGTAGACTTTTTTTTCTTTTTTTATTAGAGAACTTGAGGGTTTACAGAATAATCATGCATAAAATAAAAGGCTACCACAGCATGCCGTGTGGTCCCGCAGATCTGTCTCTTGCTTCAACAGTGTTTGCATGGAACAGACCCCGAGACTCTCTCCCCACTTCTTTAGCCTCAACCACCCTCCAACTGCCTCTCCAGTTGCAACTTCCATGACCATCTTCAGGGCCAGCTCCTGCTTCCAGGACCAGCTAACACCATCTTTTGTGGTTAACACTTCATTGTCAACTGAACATGATCTCCCAGATGTGTCAGAATTATTCTGCTGATGTGGAGGCCTCTGTTAACTGCCTGGTCAACATGCACCTGTGGGCGTTCTACACCTATTTCTCTCTGGGCTTCTATTTTGACTGGGATGATGTGGCCCTGAAGGGCATGGACCACTTCTTCCACAAGGTGATGCGGAGAAACTGAGGCCCCAAATGTTTCTTGAAGATGCAAAACCAGCATGGCAGCCTTGCCTTCCTCCAGGACGTGGAGAAGCCATCCCAAGATGAGTGGGGTAAGATGCTGGATGCCATGGAAGCTGCCCTGGTCCTGGAGATGAGCCTGAACCAAGCCCTTTCAGATCTACAGGCCTTGGGTTCTGCCAATACAGGCCTTCATCTCTGTGACTTCCTGGAGAATCATTTCCTAGATATGGAGGTGAAACTCATCAAGACGATGGACAACCACCTGAACAATACAGCCTGTATTTGCAGGCTGAGTGGTCTGCAAGCCACACGGGAAGAGTGTCTCTTCAAAATCTCTTCAAAAATCTCACCCCCAAGCACAACTAGGAACCTCCAGAATCCAGAGGGCTTTAGAGGGCCCCTCTTCATTCCCCTGGCATCCAGGCTTCTGCCTGAGCCCCTCCTCCAGCCAGGAGGCATCTTTTTAACCAGTCACCCTGCCACCCTCTAACAAACTGTGAGCCAAGTATAAACAATAAAGCTTTTTGCAGCAATATATATATAAATATTTATAGATATATATGACTCCTATATCTCACCATTATTAAACCTTGCATTGGTGTGGTACATTTGTTACAATTGATGAAAGCACATTTTTGTATTTGTACTATTAACTATAATTGATGGTTTAGCTTAGAGTTCATTGTTTGTGTTGTGCAGTTCCATGAATTTTTAAAAAAATTTCTAGTACCATATATACAATCTAAAATTTCCCCTTTTAACCACATTCAGATATATATTTCAGTGCCATTAATTATGTTCACAATGTGTGTAGACTTTTAATTTAACTTTTGCACTTCCTAGGGCTTCTTGAATATGTGGCTTGGTGTATTTTGTCAGCTGGGGAAAACCTCAACCAATATCTCTTCAATATTACTTCTGAACCATTCTCTCTTTCCTCTTATTTTAAGACATCAAACTATAGTATGCTTTTCTCTACAAGTCTACTGTGTTTCTTGTGCTCTTTCCTGAAATTTTCATTTTTGTTTCCTCCACGTCCTGTAGTTTAATATTGATATGTCTTATTATCTATATTTCAGTTCACTATTTTCATCTTATATTCTATATCTATTCTGTTGTTAAAATCCATATTTTGACTTCTTAGTTTTGGTAAGTATACTTTTCAGTTCTAGGATTCAATTTGGTTCTTTTTAATACATCATGGTGAAATCTTCCCTCTTTCACCTATTTTCTTGAGTATATTAATCATGATTTTCAAAAATCCGTGTCTAATAAATCTGTTAACTTTATCACCTCTGGGTCTTATTGAAGGCTAATCCAGTACCAGCTACTCTGTCAGCCAGAAGTGTAAGTGTCCATTATTTTTTACTTCAATTATCATATGTTCACACTTCTAACAAGTCTTTTTATTTTTCAGATGTACTTTATCAGTTAGGTGCCATGTTTCTTCCTCACATATACTAGCTTCTCTTTTTTTCACTTCCATTAGACATAGTTATAGACTGCTTGATAATTCTGTTTTCTGATGTCTTTATGAGTTTAATTTCTCTGGCCTGTTGTGCTTGCTTGTCTTCCTTCATGGTATCCTATTTCCATGTGGATTTATTTTTTGGGCTGGTTATTGATCATTGTTTGGGAACTTTTTTTGTGGGAATTTTTGGGAATTTGGACTTTACTTTTGTTCCTCCAGAGCTGATTTGTGTTTGCTTTTGCTAATTGCCCAGGAGCAATACTATTGTAAGTTAAATTATTTTGTTGAAGTGCTTTGGAATATTCATTAAGCATGAATTTGGAATTCAAAACTTGTGAGAGTTTTTGGTTACCAATCTTTAGGGAAGAATTTTTTTTTCTTTCTACTTGGTACTAAGATCAAGGCAGGAAAGTTTTTC
This sequence comes from Choloepus didactylus, assembly GCF_015220235.1. Taxonomy (NCBI): domain Eukaryota; kingdom Metazoa; phylum Chordata; class Mammalia; order Pilosa; family Megalonychidae; genus Choloepus; species Choloepus didactylus. Next base: position 16,406,957 of record NC_051311.1, read on the forward strand.
TGTCTTGTTTTGCATGTAGGATTATTTCTTGTTTTCCCATGTACTAGATACATAATTGTTTGATCTTCACAATTGTATCAGCCTTGTTTGACTCCCTACCTTGGGAAGACCTTAGACCTTATCTCTTGAACCCTATCTCTCATATAGCCATTAAGGTAGGGGCAGAACTGTGAAGGGTCCAAGATTTTGCCATACTTGCAAGCTAACTTGTTAGCTTGCCATAGTTTCCTGGATGCTGATAGAAGACACAAGAGTCCTGGGTCAGAAACAAAGGATAATGTATTACTCATATTAATTGCAGTAACCCAAGTATCAGCATTTATGTTGGTTCCCTGAGTACCAACCAGTTCATGTGGAGTAGCACAAAGAGGGCCCAGTGCACCTTCATATACTGTGGGTAATATTATAGAAGAGGAACTCAGAGCTTACATAATTGAAAATAAGCCTGCCTGGCCTTTGCTCTGAAGAAAGACATTATCTTTATTAAAATGGACAGTAAATAACCTGCTCCTTGCTGCAGAGGGAGATGCTTTATCTTTCAAGGCTGCTCAAGTATCCTTGGAACAAAGGCAGTCAGTGCTTCTGCCTGGAAGACCTGCAGAAACATGAGAGGCCCTTGGATTTTTATTTTCCATCAGGGAGAAGCTCAGGTTTTCTTGGGTTTGGCACATAACTCCACATTAAGTGATTTCACATCCTTTTAGGCCTCCAGAGTACCATTTAAATGATGTCTCAGCAACATTTTTAAGATATACTTTTTAGTATAGTCTTTTAGCTGTTGGAATAAGAAGGTCATTTATGATAGATAGTCTTCTATACCACATGTATCCAAAATTACATTAAACTTTTAACATCCAGATATATCAAAATAACCAAACAAACAATTCAGCCAGGACACATTCATGAAAATGAGAAAAAATAAACATAAATTTGATAGTATGGGACCATACCCTAACACACATTAATATTTTTATTTTTAGTGACTTACAAATCTTCCCCAGCTTTTTCTTTACCTGATAAAATGTAAATTGTTTTCCTAGAGCCGTGGCTTCTGAAATAAATTGTGCCACCAATATTCCATTCTGTCAATGGTCTTCAGTTACAACTTCTAACTAAATCTCTCGGGCTCTGAATTCAGTTTGATCTCTAGCCAATGATTAAAGATTATTAGGTTTATAATTCTCTGTTTAAATAGAAGTTTTCTGCAATGACATGTTACTTTTATGATAAATAGAATTTATGAAAAATGAATCTAATATTGGTTGAATTGGGAAAAAAAGCCAGTGGTTTATACGGACTTCTGATCCCAAACTATCCTTCTAAATGTATATACACCTACATTATTGATATAAAAAATTACTGAGCACAAAAAATTAATTTCAGTTATTTCAATTGCTTTAATTTCATTTTTATGGACAACTAATTCACTATGTGATTATAAAAAAGAATTACAAATGTGATCCAGTTTTATAGATAACATTTTCTAAATTTATTCTAGAGAGAACTTATGAGTCCTTTTCATCATTTGTGATTGAATCTACAAAACCACTTAATAAAACAGCAAGGGATGAAACAGGTGTTTCTAAAACCACCCATTTTACTTCACTGAATAAAGCACCATCAGGTAATTTTTAATATTTTTCACTTACAATATTATTTTTTATTAAATAAATATTTTATGGAAATAACTGGGTTTTACTAGCTCTAATCATATAATCAGTATAGCAAAACACAAATTAAATTCTGAATTGTCTGTCTAGTATATATGCATTCTTGGTAGATAAGCAGTGGCCCTGTATTTCTTCTCTCTGCCACCAATTGGAAGCATATGTCTTTTTCTCAACCTTTCTTTCTTGCTCACTATTTTAGATTCTATGATTGACTGAGACAAATCCTTCCTATTATCCTCTTCCTTTCATTATATATCACTCTTTTGTCCAATCCCCGGCAGGGTCTGCAATAAAAAAATTAAAAAAAAAAAAATCTGAACAGGAAGGTGTTTGTGAAAATAAACCTTATGTTCATGTTTTCTTTTCCCTTCATTATCATCTCACTAGCCTTCTAATTCCTCTAACATCTAAGATCTAATTTACAGATCTTGTTTCTTAACGATTGCTCCAGGCGCATTGTGTAATTAACACCCTACCATATTCCCTATAGCTGTTTAGCTGTTGAGTTCAAGGTAGATGATTTTTCTTTGGTCTATGATGTGCTCTAATATCTAAAATAAATATGTGTTCTATGCTTTATTCATAAAGGTTTAAATAAAAAGCAATAGAAAATAAAGAAGTTTGATTGAGAGAGGGTACTTTTATCCCATTTCTTTTTACTATCTGGAAATATAAAAGGAGAAAAAAAATCCTTAGGAACAATAAAGGAGATTTGGACTTGTTTCTAGGAAAGGAAAGCAGAAGACAAGCAAAGAGAGCAAATTCCATTCTCTGCTTCAGTAGGCTAGGAGAAAAAATGGTCAAAAATTTTGAGTGATAGCAGAGGAAAGTTGAAAAAAAAAATCCTGGGGCTTCAGTAGCTCCAAGTAAAGTTGACAAGATAGGCTAGGACTGAGGATGGAGTATTCATGGTTTGAGGTCCTAGATTTTCATATCTTCTTAGTCTGGACCCAACAGAGGCTACCTCCCCTTAGTCTCTACTCTACCAGAACCCATACTCCTGGAAAGAGGAAACATTACCAGGAATAACTTATGCCTAGGGAAGGGGGTATTTTCACTCTCTTTCAGACAGGAGGGAAAGGAAAAATGGAGGCCCAGCTATATTAAGGGAGAATATTTCTAGCACACCTCCCAACTTGAAACTCTGATCACGTATGGTAGTTAAACACATTTTGCTGTTCTTTTGTTAATTTATGCTGCATCTTTACTTCACATATATTTTTGGCTCTTGTAGAAACCTAGCCAGCATATATAGTATGGTTTTGATGGTTAAATATGATCTGAGTTCTAAATGACTGGCTTATACATTTGCAGAACACAACTCATTTGTAAATTGGGGACTTCTAGTTATTTGTCATAATGAGACATAGAGCATCAAATGAGTAACTAAAAATCATAGATACATTAATCATTCAATAGATTTTTTTGAGCATTTCTATGTGTCACTACTGACTAGTTGTTGGGGATGAAGCAATGAACAAAACTGACCAACAACCCTGCTCTTCTGAAGCTTCCATTCTACTAGGAGGACATAGACAATAAGAAAGATAAATAGGGAATTATGTATGCTAGGTTGTAGCAAATGCTAAGAGGAAAAAATAAATCACAGCAGAAATTTAAGGAGTATTGGGATGGAGATGAGATTTTATTTAAGGTGACCTGATCACTGTGAAGGTGACATTTGAGTAAAGATATAAAGGGAGTAAAGGATCAAGTCATGGTATCAGTAGGAATAATGTTTCAGGAAAGCAGAGGGAACAGACAGAAAGAGTGATTTCTGGAGCAGAGTGAGCAAAGGGAAGCCAAGTAGGAAACTGGGCCAAAGAGTAACGGGAGCAAGACCATGGTGAATTACATTGGTCATGTAAGGACTTTGACTTTTATTCTGAGTGATACGGGAAACCATTTGGAGGGTCTTGAAAAGAAGAGTGACGTGCTCTGACTTACATTTTAACCAGATCCCTCTTGCACCTCTGTGGAGAACAGGCTGAAGAAGGGCAAGATCAGAAGCAGGAAGAGAAATTAGGGGACTATTATAAACTTGGAAAAAGCTGATGGTGGCTTTTATCAGGTTGTAGTGGTAAAGATCATGAAAATCGTGACAACTGATTGGATTAATAATCTAGAAACCTTATTCCAGTCAATAGATTTAATTGCTTCATCTTTCTAGTTAATGGGCAACAAAATTGACCACTGTCAATTCTTCGTGCCAACTACCCCTTCTTCATACTAACTACCAGACAGTGGAATCAGTGACCTTTCAATACATTTTAGGAAAATGTTATTGGTCTTGGGTTTACCTGCTGCTTCATATCACCTTCAAAACTGCTTTCCAGTAATAGTTTTACTATTTTACTATAATTTGAGTTTCCTCTTCCAAGTCAAAGACTTTTCTGTGATGGAGGTATGTATTATAAGCAGTAATATTGCCTAAAGAAACAACAAGGAGGAGGAGGAGAAGTAACAAATGGTCTGAATAATACACTATCTTAATTTTTACTTCTTGATTAGAGAGCAATAATAATGCTCTACATTTTGTGAACTGAATGGAAACAATGAAACCATAAATGTTTTTATTTTCCTTTAAAACATCAAGCTGCTGAATCTAACAGTAAGGGCAGGTATATGTTTTTCAAACATTTGCCTTAAAGAATTGAAGAGGTGATGGTTTCATTTCTGTACAAGAAATATATTGTGGAAATTCAACATATAAATGTAAATTTTGATCATTAACTTTGAAAAAATACTATTTAAATGTCCCATATTCTGTTTTTATTTTAAAATTTTTTTTCAGAATAAGCACATATTGAAACTATTTTCGTAATTACACAGTTTTGTTTTTAATGATGTTCAAAACATGTATCTTTATAATAGCATTTCTAAGCATCTCCCCCTCCATTCTAGCACTAGATTTTTCACTGTGGGAATATAAACTTTTTAAATAAATGTAAAGATAAAATGTTTTACATAAAGATAAAATTTTTATCTGAAAAGGTATTGATTTAGTTACTCAAGTAATTTTTATTGTTCTAAGGTAAGCAAAGCTCTCTCTGACATTTTTATATGGTATTTCTATTATTTGTTGTTTTCAACTTGCACTCTTAGTGCTTATCTTTATAAATATCAAGACCAGGCAAGGAAAAATCAGAAAGAAAATATTTGTGTTAAGTTAAACTGATTTATCTAAATTATTGAAAATGTTATGAGGATGCTGTGCTATAAAAATGGATTAAGATTTATTTTAATTTTTTAAAAGTTGAAATAAGATAGCTTCTAGTATATTTAATAATACTATTCTTATTTTTATCAGGGCAATCAAAAAATATGAAGTTAAACAAAACAGTTGTTGAACTTAAAAATAATCTGCCTTCCACGATCTCTACACCTAGAAATTTTTTTCATAAAGGTAAAAAATCACTGCAATAAATAAAACTGTATACTATATTCCCACTGTCTCTACCAATCCCCTCAAAACTGTGGCCCCTCCCCAAAACAACCAATGTTATGAGCCAAGCATATCCTGACAAACTTTTCTTCAAATATATGTAAGTAGATATATAGCTGTAGAAGAGTTTTATGGTTCTACAAAACAATAGAATCGTATGCCACACCTTAATCAGTAACTTATATTTTTTGTTTTATACACATCGTGGATCCTCCTTACTCCAGACCCAGGTAAATTAATAAAAATCTCTTTCATCTTTCAGACCTTTAAATTGCTTCATCACATTCATATTATAAATGTGTCATAATGTATTAACCCATTCCTCTATTGAATGACATTTATATTTTTATCAGATTTTTTGCTACTACAAGCAAAGATGCAATAAATATATGTGTACATATATATTTCTATTGTGATGATTAAATGTCTATAAAACAGCATGTAAAAGGGGATCATTGCATTAAAAGGTACGTGTATTTTTAATTTTAACAGATATTGCCAAACTGCTTTCCAAAATGACTGCAGTTAATACTTCTGCTAGCAGATTCATGAAGATTGTGTGTCCCAGCATCTTAGCCAGAACTAGATTTTTCATCTTCAATGAGAATTGTTTACTGTCCGGCGCCGCCCCGCTCGACCCCTGTTCCCCGGCCGGCGAGGGGAGAAACAAGGGATGAGAGAGAGAGAGATGCAGACCACGCAAACTGACCTGGCTGGAAGTCACGACTCGAGCCACACGGCGGTTGCGAGAGCAAGTCTTTTACTGAAGCTAGATAAACATTCTCTGTTACAGGTTTCCACGCGGGGCAGAGTGCCTCGCGGGAGAGCAGCCTCGATGTGGCCGTCAGGTACGGCTCCTAGTGGGCTGTCTCCCCGAGGTTCGCTTGGGCAAACTCTTAAGTACTCTACTCATAACCAATGATCTAGCGCCGCGCATATGCACTCAATTGGCAGATAGGAATAGTGAGTGTGCACGTCATAAGCGGAAGCAGGATATGGGCGCCATCTTGGCTCATTCGATGGGCGGGGGGACTTTGGAGCAGGTTTACAGCGCATGCGCTATGCCCATCCCGGGAGACGGCTCTCCACATCTCCCCCTTTATTATTTATATCGACCCAGTGTCCCCAGTGATGAGTGTGCTCCCGTGAACCCAGATGGCTCACAATTTGTTCCGGTGCTTTGGGGAGTCTGGACTAGGTCTCAGCCATTTAGCGGCGGAGCCTCTAGCACCGACCAGAATGCTCACCTCATATGGAGACAGGAGAGTCCGTGAGCTGGAAACAACATGACTCTCCCTGCAGTGCTTTGCTTTGCAACTGGGGGACAAAGGCGGGGGCAGGGATAGCATTAACCAGAGTCGGAGGTGTCACTAGGCGTCCCTATGCATTGGCTAGAGTCAAGTCTGGCCACAACTATGACTCTGCCTTAGGGATCTACCTGAGACAAAAATTATGACTGCTGGCGTCGCCCGTTATACCCGGGACACAGCTGCGCGCTTAGCTACAAACCTCGCTCCCGAGTGCCCCGCCCGAGGCGGCCAGGATGGGGTATGGCCATCAGAATGGTCGCTGTTGGGGGTATCAAAGGTGGAGGACATAGCCATCATAATGGTAACACGGTACTGCCGCGCTTGAAACAGGCGTTCTAGCAAAGATTTAACAATGACTAATCCCACCAATAGTCCCACCATCAAGAGAATCCAATTAGTCAAATTGGGCCAAGAGAACCAAGAGGTGACTTGGTCTCACAGATTTTTTACAGTCTCGCCCAGTGTGGAAAGGTCGAAACTAACAGGCTTCAATTTCCTAATGTTCTCAAGTCCCTGAAGGTCGGATTTCACTTGGCCGGAGAGATTGGTGAAGTTGGGGAGATAAGTGTCCTTGAGCCACTCGGCGACATCTTGCTGCTCCTCTGTCAAGTTCACCCTAACCGGGGTGACACAAAGCCTCCCGAATAACCATCGGGTATCACACGTCTGCTGGAGAACTCTCCAGAGTCCATCTATTTCTAGTCCAAGTTCATCTATCTCCGCTAGGAGTTTCTGAATGGCCTGGAAATTTAAGTTCAGCATCTGATTGTGGCGGCGTAGCACGTCTCGGGTAAGGTATGCCTCTTGGACGCCTAGACTTAGAGAAGGGGATATTGTTAAGTGAAACAACTTGAGAAACAGGGCCAACCCAGTCGGTTGCCTTGACGGGGAGCCAGACATAACTTGGGCGATACACTAGGATAGCGGGGCGGCGAGGCATCCGGGTCTTTGGAACGGTTGCAGACTGTAGGAGCAAACCCCGGAAGGAAAAGGCACCTTTGAGTCTCATTTTTACTCAAGATCCCTTCACAAGACTGGCGGCTCTTCCCTGTAACGTTAAGAAATTCAAGCAAGACTCCCTTACTTAACTCGCCATTACCAGTTTCACAAGTAGCATTCGCCGCAACTGTGGTGTTGACAACCTTGACAGAGAGGTTAGCAAAAGAGAGGATCAGTGTGTACTCGTTGAAGCTTGTGGAGGAAATATTTCTGTCAGAAGGCAGGTGGTGGAGACCTAGAGACAGGGTACGAGTGAAAAACACAGGAGAGGCGGGAGACCCAGCAGAGAATGGGGCCAGGGTCGGGGGATGATGCCACAGGCCCCAAAGACCACTCTCCTGCGCTACCACAGTTCCACTAAAAAAAGAAAAAGGCAGATTAGAAGGATTGCTATAGGAGAGCAAAGAACAGAGTTACCGATCCTCTTTTTGGGCAACCGCGGGGTGGTCAGTCCTACTATTATCGTCTTGTCGGTCGTCGCCATCATCAGCAGGGTCGGAGGCTTGGTCTAATGGTTCAGGTTGTATATTCGTTGGCGTTTCTGACAGCTGTTCCTTGGCTTCTTCAGGTGATGTCACGGTTCTCACCAGTCTTTCCGGAACCCACACTGGTTGACGTCCTGGTTCCTGGGGAAAAACACAAACAGAGCCTCTGGCCCAGCTGAGCACCGGGTCAGGGCCTTTCCACTGCCCCGACAGGACATCCTTCCAACGGACTAGACCTCTATGCTGAGGACTCGGGGTGGTGTGTTGCAGGGCAGGTGTCACTCCCTGTGAATTTTCATTTAAAAAATTGTATGTAAATAAGGCTATAGACAATTGAGCCTTTGGGGACAAGCCGTGACCTATCCCCCCTTTCTGTTTCCTAAGCAGGTCTTTGAGCGACCTGTGCGCTCTCTCGATGATTCCTTGCCCTTGAGGGTTATAGGGGATGCCATGTTTCAATTGGACACCCATGTTGTCACAAAATTTTTGGAAGGATTTACTAGTGTAGGCTGGTCCGTTGTCTGTCTTTAACGTTTTTGGCTTACCCCAAGCCGCCCATGCAGCCAAGCAGTGTGCAACGACGTGGGAGACTCTTTCTCCTGGTTCAGCAGAGGCAAACAAAACTTGGGAATATGTGTCTATCGACACGTGTAAGTACTTGACCTTACCATACTCTGAATGATGAGTGACATCCATCTGCCAAGTATCCCCTGGGGTGAGACCCCTAGGGTTGACCCCAACCGAGGAGACTGCTCTCTGCTCCGCACAATTGCTGCAGGCTCGGACAATATCTCGAGCAGCTGCACGTGGTATGCTGAACCGCTTAGCTAGGGTGCCTGCATTGATGTGAAACTTGGCGTGGAACTCTCGGGCCTGTTGATATGGCACCAGTGTGGGAAAGATGTGTAGCTGTCGAGTGGCCACATCTACGATGTGGTTTCCCTGGGCCATGGGGCCAGGCAAGCCCGTGTGGGCTCTGATATGAGTTATGTAGAAAGGGTGTCGCCTGGCCCATATAACTTCCTGTAATTTGATAAAGAATGTTCTTACTGTAGATGAATACCTAATAGTGCCCACTGTCTCTAGTATCTGTACAGAGTTTACAACATAAGCAGAGTCCGAGACAACATTCAAGGGTTCAGAGAGGCTTTTCAGAACAGTGATGATAACCTGTAGCTCTACCCATTGAGCCTTTGTGGATGGAAGAGTACTGTTTTGGGAGTGTCCCCCTCGACACAATACGCCCCTGTGCCGGAGCTGGAGCCGTCTGTGTACACAGTGGGGGCATCCGCTAGCGGCTTAGGCGAGGTCACCTTAGGAAAAATCACTGGGTGCCGAGCGACAAACTGCAAGAGGGGAGCTTTAGGGAATTGATTGTTAATGCTTCCGAGAAATGTACACCGGAGGACGGCCCATTGATCGATACATCCAGTGAGTATCTCAAGCTGTTGGGAAGAATAAGGCACTCGGAGATTTCTGGGTTGTTGGCCGAAATGCTGTACCGCTCTTTTAATACACTCCAGGGCTAACTCTGCAACCGCTGTAGGATAATGCTCTAGAACCTTCCGGGGGGAAACCCCAGGGTGGATCCAGAGCAGCGGTCCTTGCTGCCACAGCACTGCAGTGGGCTGTAATTCTGTTGGCAGCACGCAGGCCTCAAAAGGCTCATTGGGGTTTATTCTTTTCAGAGTGGCGCAACTGAGCGCTTGCTCTACCCGGTACAGTGCTTGCCTCGCCTCGGGAGTAAGGTGCCGGGGCGAAGTTATGTTTGAATCTCCTCTCAACAAGTCAAATAGGGGCGCCAACTCAGCGTTGGGTAATTTCAAATACGGGCGGATCCAATTGATATCTCCCAAGAGCCTTTGCAGATCATTCAGAGTACGTATATTGTCTAATCTGAGAGATACCTTCTGGGGGGAGACATGAGTAGGCGTGAGTTTCGCTCCCAGGAAAGTGGTAATGTCAGTCATTTGGATTTTCTCAGGGGCTACTTCCAGGTTAGCTTTTCTAAGGTCACAGACCAAGTGTGACAACACAGTTTCAAGGATTACAGCATCCTTATGGGCTAACAGAATGTCATCCATATAGTGAATGATTTTTACGTGAGGGAATTGTTGCCGGGCGCCAACTAGCTTTGTAGCAACATACAGCTGACACATGGTAGGACTATTAGCCATACCCTGGGGCAGGACCGTCCATTCAAAGCGTTGACAGGGCTCCTCTTGGTTACGAGAGGGCACAGTGAAGGCAAACTTAGGGGTGTCTTCGGGGTGGAGTGGAATAGAAAAGAAGCAATCCCTAAGATCTAAGATGACAACCGACCAGTGCCCTGGCAACGCCGAGAGGAGGGGCAGTCCCATCTGAACGGGTCCCAAAGGCTCCAGGCAATCATTGATAGCCCTTAAATCATGCAGCAGTCTCCATTTTCCAGATTTCTTTTTTATTACGAATATGGGGGTGTTCCACTGTGACGTGGAGGGAGCGATACGGCCCTTTTCTAGTTGTTCTGATACTAGGGCGTGCAACGCTGCAAGTTTTTCCTGTGGCAAGGGCCACTGAGGCACCCACACCGGAGCCTCGGTTTTCCATTTTAGTTTTATAGGTGTGGGTGGGAATCTCTCCTCAGTGGCCCCTATGAAAAACCCAAGCCTCGTCTGTCAGACTTGGGGGCAGCTTGTATAGGCTCCGCACGTCCGTGCAGTGAAGCTCCTAAACCCTTGCCGGGGGTATACCCCATTTCTTTTAGCAGTCGCTTAGAGGTTGGGGAGTAGCCGCTAATTAAAGTAACGTCCATTTGGGTCAGAATGTCTCTTCCCCACAAAGACACAGGCAGGGCTAATACATAAGGCTGGAAACTGCCTTGGTGTCCTTCTTCATCGGCCCAATGAAGGGCAGCTGCACTGAGCATGGGCGCTGAAATTTGGCCTATTCCTCTAATGGGCTCTTCCGCCCTGCTCGTTGGCCAGGTGGGGGGCCATTCTTGTTGTCTTATGATAGACCGATCGGCCCCTGTATCGAGCAGGCCCAAGAAAGATCTGCCTTGCACCTTAATGGTTAGCATAGGTCGAGACTCCAGGGACATATGGAGTCCCTCAAAAATCGCTCCACTGGATCCGAACCCTTTTTCCCCTCTCTGTCTGATTCTGCTTGGAAAGACTGCATGTAAGCTGGGTAAGAGCAGGAGCTGCGCCAGCTTATCACCTTCTGCAATGACTAAGGTGCCCCGCTGAGATTGAACCATAACTTGGGCACGGCCTGTGAAATCTGAATCTACAAGTCCTGGTATAACTGTTAATCCTCTCAGGGCCGTGGATGCTCTCCCCAATATGAGCCCTACAGTACCAGCCGGTAAGGGCCCCTTGAAGGAGGTCCCTACTAACTGGACACCCATGGAGGGGGTTAGTACGAGTCTGGAGGTGGCACAGAGGTCCAGTCCTGCTGAGCCGGGGGACGCACGAATTTGATCGGATCCTGTGTTGTCGAATGGCATGCAAGGGGGTCCGTCGAAAGGGCGGACCCCCTCTTCCCGTTTTTTGGAATCTGCTCGGGGCGGCCAGAGAGGCGTCTACCCTGCGCATCGAAAACCGATTTACAATCTTCTGCGCGGTGGGGGCCTTTGTGGCAACGGCCACACGGCCTGGTTACTGCACCTGGTTCGCCAAACCGTTGAGTGGCAGGGGGCTGACGTCTATTGGGACAATCTCTCTTAAAGTGCCCTGATTGGCCACAGCCATAGCACCCGTTAGACTTTGCCCCTAAGGTTCTCGGGCTTTTTGTAGCCACCTGTAGGGAGCTAGCTAGCATGGCAGCTAGACCTGCATTAGTTAAAGGGCTGCCAGTATCTCTACAGAGCCTGACCCACTCTGTCAAATTTTTTGCTCTGTTTTGTGCCAGGATAACTTTGCACTCCTTGTTGCACTGCTCAAAAATCATTTGCTTAACCACAGTCTCTGCTACTCCTGGATCTGAGAAGATTCTCTCAGCTGCGGTTTGCATCCTGGCTACAAAATCCGCAAATGGTTCTGTGGGGCCTTGGTGTATATTGCTGAGTGAGGCCTGAGCCTCTCCCTTACCTGTTAGCTTTTTCCAGGCACCCACAAAACAGCGGAAGATCTGGGCGTAGACCTCTTGTGGGAAACCCGTTTGGTTCTGGGCATGGGCGCCTCTCCCCAACAGCATGTCAGCATTCCACCCGCCACGTCTCCCTGCCGCATTCCTTGCGGCCTGCTCTTCAGCTAACTCCTCAAACCATGCTTTCCAATCTATGAATCGGCCTGACGGCAAGCAAGCACGGGCTAGCTGAAAAATATCTGCGGGTGTATGATTTAGAGCAGAGAGGTTCTCGATCATGTTCAAGGTATAAGGGGCATTGGGGCCGTACTGATGGACGGCCTGCCTTAGCTCCTTCAAAAGTTTGTAATCATATGCTTCATATTGGTTGTTGCCTTGATGGTTAATAATAACCGGGTACATTTCTGGGGATGGTTCTGGCTTAAGTGGTTGGTACCCACCTAGTATACCGAAAGGCCTAAAGGTGAAAGAGGGGACCCATTTCCAGAAATGCCTCCTTCCACATTCTGATGATATGGGGTCTAGGGGGCCTGAGTATTCAGGTGGGGGATACGGCTGTGGATGCCCCTCCCCCGGCCCGCCTGCAAGGGGTTCCGGGTCCCGCAAAGGCGGACCATCGTGATTATCGGATTCGGGCACTAGTGGGAGCTCTCGGTAAGGGCCTTTGGCGGAACCGCTCAACCAGCCCACCGGAAGCCGCGGCGTTTTTTTGCGACGCGGCGACAGGCGCCGGCGGGGCGGAAGGCCGCGTGGGTGGGGCGGGAGGCTCCTCCCAATCAATTAATGGAGGCGCTTCCGCTCCCTCACCGTCAACGCTATCCGATTCTGAGGCAGAGGTGTCCGAGCTACCACCACTCAACTCTGGCTGCTTGCCTTTATGGGAGCCGGCCGCAGATGACACCGACTGGGTTTCCTGGAGAGCGTGCCGTACCTCTTGCAAGGCGGAGGACGGACTTAGGCCTGTAGCCGACTCCAGTTCAAGGACCGCGCGGACGGTCTCCCATATAGGGACTAGAACTGGATCCAGACAAACGCCCGTCTGCCGCGCCCGGTCTATATCGTGACCAAGCTTCAGCCAAGAGGGCAGACTGAGGCTGCCGGTGGAGGGAAACCAAGGGGCAAAAGTTTCAACATCATCGAGAAACCTCTGTAGGGAGCTTTTCTTAACTGAGATACCCCTCTGCTTCAGGAGGGTTTTTAAAGGAGCCAACAAAGGTGAACTTCCAGACTGCCCCATGCTTGCAGTCGGCACTGTACTTTAACCACTCGGAGAGCTCTTCCGAGTCCCCGGGACCGCCTGAGAACCCACGGGCCCTGACTCTCACGTAAAAGAAGCACTCACCTTCTCGCGCTGATCAGGCGCGGGAAGTCCGCTGCAATGAAAAAGGAGCGAGGCGAAAGGTTCCCCGTACGGGCCACCACTTGTCCGGCGCCTTCTCACTCGGTCCCGCGCGTCCTGTCCTCGGCCGGCAAGGAGAACAGAGGGAAAGAGGGAGAGACACAGACAAACTGACACTCGAGGCACACAATAGCAGTGAATGCAAGCCTTTTACTGAAGCTAGATAAACATTCTCTGTTACAGGTTTCCACGCGGGGCAGAGTGCCTCGCGGGAGAGCAGCCTCGATGTGGCCGTCAGGTACGGCTCCTAGTGGGCTGTCTCCCCGAGGTTCGCTTGGGCAAACTCTTAAGTACTCTACTCATAACCAATGATCTAGCGCCGCGCATATGCACTCAATTGGCAGATAGGAATAGTGAGTGTGCACGTCATAAGCGGAAGCAGGATATGGGCGCCATCTTGGCTCATTCGATGGGCGGGGGGACTTTGGAGCAGGTTTACAGCGCATGCGCTATGCCCGTCCCAGGAGACGGCTCTCCACAGTTTACATTTAATTAAAATTAAATATCCTATTTCTCACCAAATAATTTTTTAAAAAATCTGTTGTGATTTTCTAATTTGATCATTCCTATTACATTTATCAGCTGGCATTCTATTGAAAGGAAGATATATGAATATATCTTTAAGCCTAAATACTTCAGTGTGCATTTCCTAAGAATGTGGATATTCTCTTACATAATGACAATGCAGTTATCATTTTCATAAATTTACACAGAAACAATTGACCTTGATGTACTATCCATAATAATGTCCTTTAAAGCATTTTTCTCCCTACATTACATAGTTCATTCAGTATAAGGTCAGGTATTGCATTCAGTTGTCATGTCTCTTTGGCCTTCATTAATTTACAAAATTTCCACAGCCTTCCTTTGTTTTGTTTTGGTCTGTTTTTTTTAATTTTATTGTGAAATAAACATATGCAGAAAAGTGATAAATTTCAAGGTAGAGTTTTATAAGTAGTTACAGGAAAATTTCAAAGTATAGTATGGATTACAGTTCCACAATTTCAGGGGTTTCCTTCTAGCTCTTACAATACATTAGAGACTAAAAAGAAATATCTGTATAATTATTCAGTAGTCATAATTAATTGTTAAATCCTATCTTCTCTGTTACAACTCTTTCCTCTCATTTGATCATTCTCTCAATCAGGAATATTTGGGCAATGACCATTCTAACTTCTTCATGTTCGTGTTGAAAACAGGTGTCAACATTATGGGTAGGGGTATGCAACTGCTTGATGTTCTTGGAGAGACTGGGTACCTCTGAGTTCCTTTGCTTATCTGGCATAGGAATAATCTGGAGGTTTTAAGTTTCTGAAAAATAAACTTAGTGAAATTTTTACAGAGGCTCAGATAGAGCCCTGGGTATTTAGGGTTTTCAGGAATACTGTTGGTTGGGACTTGGCATACCATGGCAATTTGCAATATCTAGCTGAAGCTTGCATAAGGGTAGCCTTCAGAATAACCTCTCGGCTCTATTTGGAATCTCTTAGCCACTGAAGTCATATTTAGTTATACTTCTTTTCCCTCTTTTGGTCAAGAAGGCATTGTTAATCCCTTGATGCCAGGGCCAGGATCATCCCTGGAAGTCATGTCCCATGTTGTCAGGGAGACTTACAACCCTGGAAGTCATGTCCCACATAGTGGGGAGGGTAATGAGTTAATTTGAAGAATTGGATTTAGAGAGAGAGAGAGGTCATAACTGAACAAGAAGAGAGGTTCTATGGAAGTGACTCTTATGCATAATTATAGGTAGGCTTAGCTCCCCTTACAGAAATAAGTTTCATAAGAAGAAGCCTCAAGATTGAGGCCTTGGCTTGTTAACCTGTGAGTCCCTAATTCTTGAGAGAATATCAGGAATCCCCAGGTGGGGAAATTTAATAGTTCCATATTTTTTCTCCAGTCCCTCAAGGACTTTGAAAATACTTTTCTATTATCTGCCCAACATACTCTGGAATGCATCAGGGTATTACATTAAGCTATATAGGATTCCAAAGTCTCACTCCCTATTCTAGGCTCCATGTGTTTAGGTTGTTTAAATAAACTGGCCAGACAGGTTAAGTTAGATTGTATGCTATAGAAAGTTTAAATTTTTTACAAAATAAACACTTCTTCCTTTGGCCTCACACAGGAGGTAAAGTTTTAAAATATAAACATTCTCATCCTTTACCCTGTATTCTGATTTATCTTAGCCCACCCCACTCAGCTTTGTTCATATCTCTAATTGAAGTCTGATCTCTTTTTCAGCTTCTTTAACAGTTGCTGTATGGAGTAATACTGATTTACAGAACTGCAGGGCCCTAATTCTTAGTCTTAGGTGTCACAGAGGTACCCAAAGTTCCAGGGAAATACCAGGTTATATGCATAGAGCGAAGCATCTCAGAATTTAGAAATAACTTTTAAAACTCAGGAATAAATGTGACTGCTGTAAGAGCTTACAGTCTAGGCCCTAATTTTCTTATAAGTATTTTCTAAATGAAACCATACAATATTTGCTCTTTTGTTTCTGGCTTATTTTGCTCAACATACTGTCCTCGCGGTTCATTTACCTCGTTCCATGTCTCATGACTCCATTCCTTTCATAGTCACACAATATTCCATCGTATGCATACCCCACAGTTCACACTTCCACTCCTCAGTCGATGTACCCTTCGGCCACCTCCAACTATTGGCTATCATGAATAATGCTGCCATAAACATCAGTGTGCAACAGTCTATTTTAGTCCCTGCTTGCAATTCTTCTGAGTATATTCCTAGTAATGGAATAGCCTAATCCTATATGGTGATGCTGTACCTGGCCTCCTGTGGATCCACTGTATTACCCTCCAGAGGGGCTTCACCATTCTGCTACCCTACCAACACCGAATAGGTATATCTCTCTCTCCATATTTTCTCTAGCACTCAGATCTTCCTGTTTGTTTGTTTGTTTGTTTATTTATTTATTTATTTGTAATCTGCAGATTTTGTTGAGATTTATTCACAAATCTATCCAAAATAAACAATCAGTATCTCACAGTATCTTCGTTTAGTTGTACAATCATCCTCACTCTCAATTTTAGACAATTTTCATTGCTCCAAGGAGAAAAATAACAGACACAGCCACACCAAAGAGAAAACACAAAACACCCTGTAACTCTTATCTCCCCCTGCCCCAATTATTTACCCTTAGTATTGGTGTGGTACTAGTGAGATATTCCTGTTAAATATAGTTCATAGCATGCAATAGGTAGTTTTTCCCATATACCACTCAATTATTAACTCTTTCTACAAGTGTCATACCTCTGAAGTAGATCATGCAAGAACTTTATATTTGTAGTGCTAATCAATGAGATACATGACTTTAAACAACCCCTTTCAATCATATTCACCTTCAGTTTGGCACTATTACTTATAATCCCACTAACAAACTAACATCACCTTTATCCATTCCCATACATTCAAGTTCAGCCTTGTTAGCAAGTCTGTACATATTAGGTAAACACTCCCCCTTCTTAAGTTTCTGTCTATCTCTAGGCCCCCTATACTCTAAATTTTAAGACTCTGAGTTTACATTTTTAGGGGGTTCATATTAGTAAGATCATATAACATCTATCCTTTTGTGTCTGGCTTATTTCACTCAGCATTATGTCCTCAAGATTCATCCATGTTGTCACATGCTTCAGGACCTCATTGCTTCTTACTGCTGCATAATATTCCATCATATGTATATGCCGCATTTTGTGTATCCACTCGTCTGTTAATGGACACTTGGATTGCTTCCATCTTCTGGCAATTGGGAATAATACCACTATGAACATTGATGTGCAAATGTCTGTCTGTGTCACTGCTTTCATATCTTCTGGGTATACACTGAATAGTGGAATTGCTCGTGGTAAGGCAACTCAATATTAAGTTTTCTGAAGAACTGCAAAATTGTCTTCCACAGTGACTGTACCATTATATATTCCCATCAACAGTGTATAAGTGTTCCAATTTCTCCACATCCTCTCCAACATTTGTAGTTTCCTGTTTGTTTAATGGCACCCATTCTTACAAATGATCCCTCACTGTGGTTTTGACTTTCATTTCCCTAATACCTAATAAAGATGAGGTTCTTTTCATATGCTTTTTATTTCCTCTTTGGAAAAATATCTATTCATATGTTTTGCCCATTTTATAATTGGGCTGTTTGTTCTTTTGTTGTTGAGTTGTAGGATTTATTTATATATACTGGATATCAAACCCTTATCAGATATATGGCTTACAAATGTTTTTTCGCACTGAGTTGGCTGCCTCTTCACCTTTTTGACAAAGTACTTTGATGCATAGAAGTGTTCAGTCTTGAGGATTTCCCGTTTATCTACTTTTTCTTTCATTGCTTGTGCTTTGGGTGTAAAGTTTAAGAAGCTACCTCCTATTCTATTACTAGGTCTTGGATATGTTTCCCTATATTTTCTTCCAGGAGTTTTATGGTATTGGCTCTTATATTTAGGTCTTTGATCCACTTAGAGTTAATTTTTGTATAGGGTGTGAGGTAGGGTTCCTCTTTCATGCTTTTGGATATGAATATCCAGGTCTCTCAGCCTCATTTGTTGAAGAGACTGTTCTGTCCCAGTTCAGTGGATTTGGGGGCCTTGTCAAAAATCAATTGCCTATAGGTCTGAAGGTCTATTTCTGGATTCTCAATTCAATTCCATTGATCAATATATCTCTCTTTATGTCAGTACCATGCTGTTTTGACCCCTTTATAATAAGCTTTAAAGTCAGGAAGTGTAAACCCTCTCACTTTATTCTTCTTTTTAAGGAAGTTTTTGGCAATTCAAGTCCCTTTTCCCTCCAAATAAATTTGATAACTAGCTTTTCCAAGTCTGCAAAGTAGGTTGTTGGAATTTTGATTGGTATTGTGTTGAATCTGTAGATCAATTTGGGTAGAATTGATATCTTAATGAGATTTAGCTTTCCTATCCATGAACATGGAATATCATTTCACCTATTTAGGTTTCTTTTATTTCTTTTAGCAGAGTTTTGTAATTTTCTGTGTAGAGGTCTGTGCTGGTTTGAATGTATTATGTCTCCCAGAAAAAGCCATATTCTTTGATGCAGTCTTGTGGGGCAGATGTTTTGGTGCTGATTAGATTTGCATGGAAATGCGCCCCACCCAACTGTAGGTGATATCTCTGATGAGACATTGCCATGGAGGCATGGCTCCATCCATTCAGGGTGGGTCTTGATCAGTGGAGCCATATAAATAAGCTAACAGACAGAGGGAACTCAGTGCAGCTGTGAGTGATGTTTTGAAGAGGAGCTACAGCCAAGAGGGACACTTTGAAGAAAGCACAGGAGCTGCAGATGAGAGACAGTTTGAAGACAGCTGTTGAAAGCAGACTCTTACTCTGGAGAAGCTGAGAGAGGACAGATATCCCAAGTGCAACTAAGAGTGACATTTTTGAGGAACTGCAGCCTAGAGAGGAACATCCTGGGAGAAAGCCATTTTGAAACCAGAACTTTGGAGCAAATGCCAGCCATATGCCTTCTCAGCTAGCAGAGGTTTTCCAGACACCATTGGCCATCCTTCACTGAAGGTACCTGATTGCTGATGTGTTACCTTGGACACTTGATGGCCTTAAGACTGTAACTGTGTAACCAAATAAACCCCCTTTTATAAAAGCCCATCCATCTCTGGTGTTTTGCATTCCAGCAGCATTAACAAACTAGAACAAGGTCTTTACATCCTTGGTTAGGTTTATTCCTAGATACTTGATTTTTGAGTTGCTATTGCGAACAGAAATTTTTTCATAATTGCCTCCTCAGTTAGGTCATTACTAGTGTATTCTTTTTCTTGCCTAATTGCTCTAGCTAGAACTTCTAGCATGATGTTGAATAATAGTGGTGACAGTGGGCATCCTTGTCTCATTACTGATCTTAGGTGGAAGGCTAAGTATGATGCTGGCTGTGTTTTTTCACATATGCCCTTTATTGTATTGATGAAGTTTCCTTCAATTCTTACCTTTTGAAGTATTTTTATCAGAAAAGGATGCCAAATTTTGTTGAATGTTTTTCCAGCATCAATCAAGATGATCCTGTGATTTTTCCCTTTTGATTTGTTAATGTGTTGTATTACGTTGATTTTCTTATGTTTAACCATCCTTGCATGCCTGGAATGAACCCCCAGTGTCATGGTGTATAATTCTTTAATGTGCCTTTGGATTCAATTTGAAAGTGTTTTGTTGAGAATTTTTGCATCCAAATTCAATAGGGAGATTGGCTTGTAGTTATCCTTTCTTGTAATATCTTTATCTGGTTTTGGTATTAGGATGATGTTAGCATCATAAAATGAGTTATGTAGTGTTCCCTCTTCTTCAATTTTTTTGGAAGAGTTTGTGCAGGAATTGGTGTTAGTTCTTTTTGCAAAGTTTGGTAAAAATACCCTGTGAAGCCATCTGGCCCTGGGCTTTTCTTTGTAGGAAGGTTTTTGATGACAGACTGAATCTCTTTACTTGTGATTGGTTTGTTGAGTTTCTTCTTGAGTCAGTATGGGTTGTTCATGTGTTTCTAGGAGATTTTCCATTTCCTCTAAGTTGACTAGAATTATTGGCATCCAGTTGTCCATAGTATCCTCTTATGATTTTTTTTTTTCTTTCTGCAGGATTCATGGTGTTTCAGGTTGCTAATGCTGCAGTTATGCAAAATACCAGAAATGGATTGGCTTTTATATAGGGGATTTTTAAGTTATAAATTTACAGTTCTAAGACCATAAAAGTGTCCAGACTAAGGCATCAACAGATGATACCGTCACTGAAGGATAGCAGATGGTGTCCAGAAAACCTCTGTTAGCTGGGAAGGCATGTGGCTGGTGTCTGTTGATCCTGGGTTGTGTTCCAGCTCCTCTCTCAGCTCCTGTGCATTCTTGGTTCTTTCTCCCAAGACATTTCAAAATGGCTTTCTCCAAAATGTCTCTGGGTCTCTCTTAGCTTCTTCAGCTCCTGTGCATTGAAGCATCAGGGTCCTCTCTTAGCTTCTACACAGCAAACTCTGGGCTAGCATCTCCAAATATCTCCAAGAATCTCCAAGTGTCAATGTCAGTGTCAGTCTTAGCTTCTCTCCAAAATGTCCCTTGCAGCTGCTTTGAGCACCTTGTTTGTGAGCTCTTTTATAGGACTCCAGTGATTAAATCAAGATCCACCCTGAAAAGGAGGGTCCATATCTCCATATTAATAATTTAATCAAACATTTCACCCACAGTTGATTGAGTCACATCTCCATGGAAACACTCAATCAAAAGATTTCAACCTAATCAACACTACAAGATTGCATTAAAGAATATGGCTTTGGGGGGACATGATATATCCAAACCAGCACACATGATAATGGCCCCCCTTTCATTTCTGATTTTATTTATTTGCATCATCTCTCTTTTTGACTTTGTCAGTCTGGCTAAGGTTTTGTCAATATTTTTGATCTTCTCAAAGAACCAACTTTTGGTTTTATTGATTCTCTCTATTGTTTCTTGTTCTCTAGTTCATTTATTTCTGCTTTAATCTTTGTTATTTCTTTTCTTCCACTTGCTTTAGGGTTAGTTTGCTGCTCTATTTCTACTTTTTCAGTTGTTCAGTTATTTCTTTCACTTTAGCTCTTTCTTCCATTTTAATGTATGCATTTAGAGCTATATATTTCCCTCTCAGCACCGCCTTCACTGCATCCCATTGGTTTTCATATGTTGTATTCTTGTTTTCATTCATCTCCAAATATTTACCAATTTGTCTTGCATTTCTTCTTTGACCCATTGGTTATTTAAGAGTGCATTGTTTAACCTCCATATATTTAGGAAAGTGCTAGTTCTTTGGTGGTTATTGATTTCCAGCTTCATTCCATTATGGCCAGAGAAAGTGCTTTGAATAATTTCAATCTTTTTAAATTTATTAAGTCCTCTTTTGTGTACCAGCATATGATCTATCCTAGAGAATGTTCCATGAGCTCTAGAGAAGAATGTATATCCTGGTGTTTTGGGATGCAATGATCTATATATGTCTGTTAGGTCTAATTCATTTATCACATTGTTTAGGTTCTCGATTTCCTTATTGGTGCTCTGTCTAGTTATTCTATCTATAGAAGAGAGTGGTATATTGAAGTCTCCCACTATTATTTTAGAACTGTCTATTGAACCTTTCAGTTTTGCCAATATTTGTCTCATGTACATTGAAACTCCTTGATTGGGTGCATAAACATTTATGATTATTTCTTCTTGATGAATTGTCCCTTTATTAATATATAGTGTCATTCCTTGTCTTGTCTCTTATGACGTCTTTGCATTTAAAATCTATTTTGTTTTATATTAGTATAGTTACCTCTGCTTTCTTTTGGTCACAGATTGTATGGAGTATTTTTTTCCATCCTTTCAATTATTTGTATACTTCACTCTAAGATGATTCTCTTGTAAACAGTGTGTAGATGGATCATACTTTTAATCCATTTGTTCTAGTTTGCTAATGCTGCTGGGATGCAAAACACCAGAAATGGATGGGCTTTTATAAAGGGGGTTTATTTGGTTGCACAGTTACAGTCTTAAGGCCATAAAGTGTCCAAGGCAACATATCAGCAATTGAGTACCTTCAGTGGAAGATGGCCAATGGTGTCTGGAAAACCTCTGTTAGCTGGGAAGGCACGTGGCTGGCATCTGCTCCAAAGTTCTGGTTTCAAAATGGCTTTCTCCCAGACATTCCTCTCTAGGCTGCAGTTCCTCAAAAATGTCACTGTTAGTTGCTCTTGGGATATTTGTCCTCTCTTGGCTTCTCTGGAGCAAGAGTCTGCTTTCAGTGGTCATCTTCCAAATGTCTCTCACCTGCAGCTCCTGTGCTTTCTTCAAAGTGTCCCTCTTGGCTGTAGCTCCTCTTCAAAACATCACTCACAGCTGCACTGAGTTCCTTCTGTTATGTCAGCTCATTTATATGGCTCCACTGATCAACTTAGACCCACCCCAAATGGGCAGAGCAACACCTCCATGGAAACTATCCAATCAGAGTCATCACCCACAGTTGGGTGGGTTGCATCTCCACGGAAATACTCAAAGAATTGCAATCTAATCAACACTGATAACATCTGCCCACATGATTACATCAAAGATAATGGCATTTGGGGGACGCAATATATTCAAACTGGCGCACCATTCTTCCAGTCTATCTTTTAATTGGGGAGTTTAATCTGTTCACATTCAAAGTTATTACTGTAAAGGCAGTAACTGAACCAACCATCTTATCCTTTGGTTTTTATTTGTCAGATTTATTTTTTCCTCTCTCTCTTTTTATCTTTTATGTTTTCCTTACTAATACTCTTCAGTTCTGTGCACTTCTCCAGACTATCTCTCTTGTCTTTTTTTCCAGCTGACAGAACTCCCTTTAGCATTTCTTGTATGGCAGGTCTCTTGTAATCAAATTCTCTCAGCATTTGTCTTGTTTGTGAAAATTTTTAACACTTCCTCACTTTTGAAGGACAGCTTTGCTGGATAAAGAATTTTTCACTGGCAATTTTTCTCTTTCAGAGTCTTAACTATGTCATACCACTGCCTTCTCACCTCCATGGTGCCTGTTGAGTAATCAGTACTTAGTCTTATGTGGCTCCCTTGTATGTGGTAAATCACTTTTCTCTTGCTGCTTTCAGGACTTTCTCCTTCTCTTCAGCATTTTACAATCTGGTTAGTATGTGTCTTGCTGTGGGTCTATTTGGATTTATTATATTTGGAGTTTATTAGGCTTCTTTGATTTACATATTTGTGTCTTTTATAAGAGTTGAGAAGTTTTCCCCAGTTTATTCTCAAATATTCTTCCTAGACCTTTACTCTTTTCCTTCTGGGGCACCAATGATTCTTATATTTGTGTGCTTCATGTTGTTCATCATTTCCCTGAGATCCAATTCAAATGTTTCCATCTTTTTTACTATTTATTCTTTTGTGTGCTTGCATTCAATTGCACTGTCCTCTTTTTCACTTATTCTTTCTTTTGCCTCTTCAAATCTGCTATTGTCTCTAGTATATTTTTAATTTGATCAACAGTGTCTTTCATTTCCATTAAGACCTGCTATTTTTCTATTTACTCTTTCCAATTCTTCTTTATGTTCTTCTAGTTTCTTCTTCATATCCTTTATGTTTTTAGTCAACCCATTGAAGTTATTTTAGAGATTTGTATATAGTTCTTTGATTAGTTGTTCCAAATTCTGTGTCTCATCCAGATTTTTAACTTGGCTATATCTTCTTGCATCTTCATGTGCTTTATGATTTTCTGCTGATTTTTTGGCATTTGATTATCTTGATAAGTTTATTTTGAAAGTTGGTTTCATTCACTCACCTAAATTTTATAGTTGGTCGGGTTTCTGTTGAAGGTCTCCTTTGGCACTTGGTTTATCAGTAATTCCCTGCCAGACTGAGGCCAAGGCTTCCTGTGGGGGGAGCAAATCTGTTTGGACAGCTGTAGAATATTTGGCAGAATAGCAGTTTGCCAGAGTGCACTTTCCCTGTCTTCCCAGCAGATGGTGCTATTGGGCCACCTCTTCCCCTCAATCCCACTTTTTCCTATGGAAGCCCAAAGGTTGGGGTCCAAACCAGGTGAAAATAACAGTCAATTCAGCAGGTCTCCATGCATGTTGGGGACCACCAGCCCCAGGGTTGGGAGGTAGACACTCTGCACCTTGTTGAGACTCTGCTTGAGGGCATAATGGGTCTGGTGATTTTCAGGCTTCTGAGTGGAATAATCATGGGCTGCAGACTGAGAGATTCACACTCCCCAGCCCTCAGCCAGCTCAGAAGCACCCTGCTATTCATCGGCCTGCAAGATCCCTGCTCACCATGCACTCTCATGCCTCTGGGGCGAGCGAGGAGCTCTTGGTGCTTTCATATAGTTCCTTCCCTTGTCTCTACCTCTCCACCTATGCATACCATGAGCACTGTGGGCCTTCATGGAGAACAGAGGCAGGCTGTGGAACAGAGTGTCTCCCTCACCTTCTACTTGTTGGATCAGCTCTGCTGTGCTCTGCATCCCCTCTCCTCCAGAAGAGAGGGTCCCTGAGTCTTCCCCAACACCAGGCTCCCACAGAGCCTGCCTCAGGGTTAGGGGCTATGCAGTATGCCCACAGCAAGGTCTCTGTGTGTGGCTAAAGTAAGTCTGTTGGTTCCTGTGCTGGTTTGGATGTATTATGTCCCCCAAAACACCATTATCTTTGATGTAATATTTGTGGGCAGAAGTATCAGTGTTGATTAGATTGCAATTCTTTGAGTATTTCCGTGGAGATGCAACCCACCCAACTGTGGGTGATGACTCTGATTGGATAGTTTCCATGAAGGTGTGGCCCTGCCCATCTGGCATGGGCCTTGATTAGTTTACTAGAGCACTATATAAGCAAGCAAGCTTGCTACAGCCAAGAGGGACACTTTGAAGAAAGCACAGGAGCTAAGAGAGAAGCTGTAGCTTACAGAGACATTTTGGAAATGGTCTTTGAAAGCAGACTTTTGCTCCAGGAAGCTAAAAGGGAACAAATGCCCCAAGAGCAACTAAGAGCAATATTTTTTGAAGAACTGCAGCCTAGAGAGGAACATCCTGGGAAAAAGCCATTTTGAAACCAGAACTACAGAGCAGACACCAGCCACATGCCTTCCCTGCTAAACAGAGGTTTTCTGGCTGCCATTGGCCATCCTCCAGTGAAGGTACCTGATTGTCGATGCATTACCTTGGAAACTTTATGGCCTTAAGACTGTAACTGTGTAACCAAATAACCCCCCTTTTATAAAAGCCAAAACATTTCTGGTATTTTGCCAAAGGGCAGCATTAGCAAACTAGAACAGATTTTGGTACCAGAGAAGTGTGGTGCTAGTGCTGCTGTGTTTGCAATTACCAAACATGTTGGGATGGCTTTTTAAATGGATAAGGGGAAGATTCTGGAAGAATTGTGAGGAGCTTGATAGAAAAGGCCTAAACTACTCTGAAGAGACTGTTTGTGGGAATATGGACTCTAAAGATACTTCTGATGAGGACTTGAGCAGAAATGAGGAATGTGTTGTTGCGAACTGGAAGAAAGGCAATCCTTGTTTTAAAGTTGCAGAGAGTTTGGCAAAATTGAGTCCTGGTATTAGACAGAAGGCAGAATTTGAAAGTGACAACCTGGAACATTTAGCTGATGAGATCTCCAAGCAACATATAGAAGTACCCTGGCTTCTCCTTGAAGCTTATAGTACAATGTGACAGGACAGAGATAAACTTAGAACTGAACCTTTGGGTTCAAAGAAACCAGAAGCTGATAGTTTGGAAAATTCCAGGCATCCAAGGGGTGGAACCCCAGAAGCTAAAGCCCAGTGTGAGGATTTAACTAAACATGGAACCCAGCTGCCATTTCAGTACAAGCCAGGATTGGAGATGGAGTTATCCAGAAAGGATTGTGGAAAGTCCTATTGTCTGATGGCATTGACCCCTGTATGCTTCATGAGAAGCCAACAGAATTTTTGCAAGGTCTTTATAGACAGAGTGGCTGCTGATCTGGACTGGAGGAGACAGACAAGGAACAAATTGAAGGAAAAATTTCTTCAAAGACAGAGCCATGGAGATTTAGATCTGGAGTCAAGAGGTCTTGGGCTGGGAGAGTGGAGTGGCCCACACACATGGAAAGGGTGAGTTTGCCCAGGATCTTGAGGGTGGGCCTTCTGCCTCAATGCTCAGGAAGAATTCTGCCACCCCAGGCCCCAAAGAGGGTGAGAAGAGCCTGGCCACCACCCCACTGTTCTGAAAGGGTTGAGTGTGTGCCTCAGAGAAGGAAGAGAATCTGGGTGCTGCCCCAATGTTTGAGGAAGGTGGGGCCAAGAAGGTGGTCTCCCCAGTGTGTGGAAATGTTGGAGCACTCACCTCAGCATTTGGAGAGAAAAGAGCTGCCATGAAGGGCTTTGGAAAGGGTTGGACTCCCACTCTCTCAAGTCCCAAGTATAAAATGCCATTCTCTAAATGACTCTCAGACTTTGAAATCTAGTAGAGTTTGTCCTGTGGGTTTTAAGAATTGTTTTGGTCCCTTAAACCCTGTTTCCTTACAACAATGGGAATGTTTATCCTATGACTGTCCCTCCTCTGTATATTGGAAGCACATAACTTGTTCTAAGTTTCACAGATCCACAGCTAAAGGAGAATTATGCCTTAGGACCAACCATGCTTGTAACTGATTTAATGGGATCTTGTACTTAACTATTGATATTGAAATGACTTAAGTTTTTGTGATATTGTGATGGGATGATGTATTTTGTATATGGAAAGATCATGTCATTTTGGGGTCCAGAGGGTGGAGTGTGCTGGTTTGGATGTACTATGACCCCCAAAATGCCATTATATTTGATGTACTCTTGTGTAGGCAGATGTATCAGTGTTGATTAGATTGTAATTCTCTGAGTGTTTCCATGGAGCTGTGACCCACCCAACTGTGGGTGATGACTCTGATTGGATAGTTTCCATGGAGGTGTGGCCCTGCCCATCTGGCATGGGCCTTGATTAGTTTATTGGAGTACTATATAAGCTCAGACAGAGGAAGCAAGCTTGCTACAGCCAAGAGGGACACTTTGAAGAGAGCACAGGAGCTGAGAAAGAAGCTGCAGCTTACAGAGACATTTTGGAGATGGTCTTTGAAAGCAGACTTTTGCTCCAGGAAGCTAAGAGAGGACATATGCCCCAAGGGCAACTAAGAGTGATATTTTCTGAGGAACTGCAGCCTAGAGAGAGGAATATCCTGGTAAAAGCCATTTTGAATCCAGAACTACAGAGCAGACACCAGCCACGTGCCTTCCCAGCTAAACAGAGGTCTTCTGGATGCCACTGGCCATCCTCCAGTATAGGTATCTGTTCTAGTTTGCTAATGCTATCAGAATGTAAAACACCAGAGATGGATTGGAGTTTATAAAAGGGGGTTTATTTGGTTGCACAGTTACAGACTTAAGGCCATAAAGTGTCCAAGGTAAGTCATCAACAATTGGATACCTTCACTGGAGGATGGCCAATGGTGTCCAGAAAACCTCTGTTAGCTGGGAAGGCACGTGGCTGGCGTCTGCTCTGAAGTTCTGGTTTCAAAATGGCTTTCTCCCAGGGCATTCCTCTCTAGGCTTAAGCTCCTCAAAAATGTCACTTTTAGTTGCTCTTTGGGTGTTTGTCCTCTCTTAGCTTCTCTGGAGCAAGAGTCTACTTTCAACAGCCGTCTTCAAACTGTCTCTCATCTGTAGTTCCTCTCTCAGCTCTTCCATGGAAATTATCCCATGAAAGATCTTGCCCACAGTTGAGTGATCACATCTCCACAGAAACATCCAATCAAAAGTCTCCAACCCAATCAACACCAATACATTTCCTGCCCAGACAAGACTGCTTCAAAGATAATGACATTTTGGGGGACATAATATATCCAAACCAGCACAGTACCCAATTGGCAATGCATTACCTTGGACACTTTATGGCCTTAAGACTGTAACTGTGTAACCAAATAAATCCCCTTTTATAAAAACCAAACTGCTTCTGTTATTTTGCCAAAGGGCAGCATTAGCAAATTAGAACAGTTTCTGAGTTCCCACCCAGATGCTCCTGGCTGCAGGACTGAGAAGGGTGCTCTCCTGAGCTGGTTGCAGAGTTGGGAGTGCAGGACTGCACAGTTCCTCCCTCACCTACTCCAGCTGGTGTGTAATAGCCAGTCCCAGAGGTGGTCATGATTAAATAAACCCACCCCATCCTTTCAGTTGTAATTTCTCCACTTTTCCATCCAGGTCCTTCCTATGTAATATAGAAGTCCCTATCGGGCTGCTTGTACCCTGAGCCATTGTTTCAGTCATTTTCTGCCCTTTCTCTAGTTATTCCATGGTGGAGAAGTTAGCTCTGTCTCTCCTCTGCCACCATCTTCCTGGAAACCCAACACTAGCATTTTAAATAAGTTTGCTCTTTGCTCTTTATTCCCTTTCCTTCTCTTTTGCAGTGTAAAAGGATTCCTGGAAACTTTTAAGATCTAATCTATATACTTCAAACATAATCAGATATGAAAAACAAATAGGCAAGTATGAAAAGATCACATTTATCTTATTCTTCTTTTGCCCAAGAAAGGATGACCATCAACTATAACTGCAAAAATGTAAAAATCCCTTCCTTTGTTTTTATGAAAATGTTGAATTAAAAGAAAACACAGACCTCGCAACCTTTTTATGAAAATACAACATTCCTCATTTTGTGTTTTTCTAATGTTTCCTAATGATTAGATTTAAGTTATACATTCTCAGTCAGAATATTCCATATGGAATATTTTGTCCTTCACAAAACGCCACATCTGGAGGCACATGATGTCCACTGTCATTCAAAGATGTTAATTTTGATCACCAAGTGCAGGAATTGCCTGATTTCTTTTCTATATCATTAGTATTTATTTTTCTCCCTGACAACTAATGATGTCTTCCTTACACTTAATGACTATTTTATACAATTAATGATGATATGATATCCTACTCATCAAAATTTCCCCCTAGACTTAGCATCCATTGATAATTCTTGCCTCACTAAATCTAACATGGTAGCTAAAAATGGTGATGTTTTGTCCATCTCCAGCACTCCCACCAAATTTGCTAGTCTTAGCATTCTTCCATAAGCAAGAGATCTCCCTCCCCACCTCCATTTATTCATTCACTCTTGCATTCTTTTATTCATGTGTTTATCTTTTATTGGTATGAGTTCCTATTATTTTCAATGGTTTATAATAAATTACTGTCATTAGTTATTTTGCTCAAATTGATCCAGATTTGGCCAGTGAGAGCCCTTCGCACTGATTCTTTGGTCCTGTGACACATCAGCATTATTCTGTGGGAGCATTTCCTTACTTTCTGGTATAACAAGATGCTTCCAGCTCATCTTGTACTTACCCTGTTCCAGCCCTATAATCATCCAATTCTTTAAGCTGGCTTCTGAGTCCTTTTCACAAACCCCATCATTCTTTAAGTATTTCTTTGCCTTCTGGCATAATAAGATGTTCCATTGCTATTGTGTATATCTGCTGCCCTGCTCATGGAGTTATTCTTTTTACAAGAAACCTTGGTTCATGTAGAATAGTATTTAGAAAATAACATTTTGGTGCTATGTGTACTCTTTCTTACTTATGTGTCATTGCTTTTAGGTCCTTTTAGCAGAAAAAGCTAGAGAATATTTGTGTTTGTGTATAGAATCTGAGTTCACAGAGACCTCAATTTCAATTCAATAATATAGGGCTTATCTACTCATTCCCCTTTCCATACTTAAACTCCCTTCACTGGTGATGGAAAAATGTAGTACCCATACTCTCAATAGGCTTACTCATTTGCTTAAACTTAAATATACAGAAAGTAATTTAAGGATTGCTAACCCATACAATGATGAAAGCAAACATAACTGGAGTTCAATCCTTTTTTACTGTTATCCTTTTCTGAAGTTAAATTTACATAGAAGAATAAATCTTAGGTCTTATGTTGATGAGTTTTGACAATGCCTATAGCTGTGTTATTCACATCATTATTATTTTTAGCTTTACTATTACTCTAAGAAAGTTCCTTCATAGCCCCTTCCAATCAATACCTATACATTCCCCACTGATGCAAACATTGTTTTAATTTTTTATCATAGATTAGTTCCATGTGTTCAAGAAGTTCATACACATAGAATCATAAAGTATGTATTCTTTTGTGTCTAATCCTTTCACTCAGCATTATGTCTGTGAGATTCATCCACATTTTATCATATGTAAGTTTTTTTCCTTTTTATTGCTGAGTAATATTCATTTGGGTTGTTTCCAGTTTGGGCTATTATGAATAAGGCTGTGTGTCAGTTTGGATCTATTATGTCCCCCCAAAAAATCCATATTTGTAATGCAATCTTGTGGGGGCAGATGGATTAGTCTGTTGATTAGGGTGGAACCGCTGATTGAATTATTTCTATGGAGGTGTGGACCCTGCCCATTCAGGGTGGGTCTTATTCCTATGAGAGACCTCACAGACAGAAGGTTCTCAGAGCATATGAGAGAGACTTTTGGAGAGATGCTTGGAAGCTGACAGAAATTGTCAGAGATGCTTAGAGATGCAGATTGAAGGATGTTTGGAGATGCTAAACTCTTAATTAATCCTTAAATTACTTTCTGTATATTTAAGTTTAAGCAAATAAGTAAGCCTATTGA
The DNA here is from genome assembly GCF_015220235.1 of Choloepus didactylus. Lineage (NCBI taxonomy): Eukaryota > Metazoa > Chordata > Mammalia > Pilosa > Megalonychidae > Choloepus > Choloepus didactylus. The sequence goes on from NC_051311.1 coordinate 16,437,490, forward strand.
GAGTATGGGTACTACATTTTTCCATCACCAGTGAAGGGAGTTTAAGTATGGAAAGGGGAATGAGTAGATAAGCCCTATATTATTGAATTGAAATTGAGGTCTCTGTGAACTCATAGATTCTATACACAAACACAAATATTCTCTAGCTTTTTCTGGTAAAAGGAACTAAAAGCAATGACACATAAGTAAGAAAGAGTACACATAGCACCAAAATCATCAAGAGATGAAGCCCAGAGTTTGCCCCTGAGAAGCTTAGAGAGAAACACCCTGGGAAACAGAAACAAGGTTTCACAGGAGCTGGGAGGCAGGAGCTGACACACAGCCCAGGACCAGCAGATGCCAGCCACATGCCTTCCCAGCTGACAGAGGTGTTCTGGATGCCATTGGCCATTCTTCAGTGAAGGTATCCTCTTGTTGATGCCTTAGTTCCAACAGCTGTATGGCCACAGAACTGTAAATTTTTAGTCTAATAAATCCCCTTTAGAAAGGCCAATCTATTTCTGGTATTTTGCATAATGACAGCATTAGGAAACTGGAAAAGGCTGCCATGAACATTTTTCTAGAAGTGTTTTTGTAAACACATGATTTCATTTTTCTTAATTACCTAATAAAGTTGAATGATGAGTATGTATTTTTTGAATCTTGCACAAAACTGGATAAACTGTTTTCCAAAGTGGCTGTACCATTTTACACTCTCACCAGCAATAACAAGAGATACAGGCATTCTATAGAAAGCTTCACCAAAATTGTAGTTATTCTTTTTAACTCATACCCCTTCTGGTGGTTGTTTAGTAGTATCTCATTGTGTTTTTAATTTGAAATTCACTGATAACAAATGAAGTTGATCATTTATATATGTGTTGTATATCTTCTTTGGTGAATTGTGTGCCCAAGTTTTATTTGGTTGTGGGTTATTTTGATAGTAAGATATATGCAAGTTGTTTGTATATTCTAGATAGAAGAAATTTTTTTTAGGTGCGGGGACTGAGCTTGTGCCTCGACTTACCAGGCCTGGGCCAGGGGACTTGATATCACCCCCTGGGGAGGGTAGTAGGTACGGGCGTGAGTGCCCTCTGCAGCCCCCCCGAGCCTGAGGAGCGAGGTCAAGGCAGCTCCCTTTTCCTCACCCAAAATGCCACTGGCAGGGGAGGCTTGCCGGAGGAAACCGCCTTTCTCCCAACTGCCCTTTCCCCACTACCTTATCTTACCCACCCACTCCCTGGTGCCAAGGCCACTCCTGCCACCGCCAGCGCGCATGCACCGTGGCCAGAACAACCCCCGCCCGCTGCAACGGCTCCTGAATCCTCTCAGAACCAATCCTAGCCCCTCTCCCTTCAATATTGCCATTTTAGGCTACTTCACCTCCTTTCCAGCCCTGCCCCTCTTACCAGCCTATATAACCTGTAATCACCCCTGAATAAATCTCTTTGGCGCATACCCCTACTGGATGAAGAGTGTTTTTGTCCTTATCGCCGCCCTCCTTGCACGCCTCTCGCCGAGGACCCTGGCCAACGTCCTCCGCCTCGCCCTCGCCTCCGGGAAAGAGCCCCCGCCGCCGGTACCCTTTAAGCAGCCCCGAGAGCTGAGGGCTCGGCTACCGGCCGCCACTCCCCCTAGAAGCAGTAACCCCGACCGCAACTGGTGCCCCGTGTGAGGAACGTCTCCACACGACAGTTTGGCAGGTCACCCGCTCGCCCGGACGCCTCTCCAGCTTCCCGTTTCCTCGCCTGCAAGGTAGGGCCGCCTCTCCCTCGCCGCTTCCGGAGCCGTGTGAGGTTCTTTGCTCCGAAGCCGCTCCTCCCTTCCCCCACGCTCTCTTCATCCAGTAGGAACTCCTCCCTTCCCCCACGCTCTCTTCGTCCTCTTGTATGCGCACTTCTATGACCCCCGTTCCTCCTAACGCTCTCCCTCTTCCCCTCCATTACTTTGCTGTAGTTCTTTGTATCTTTATTTCCTCATTTGGTGCCGTGTGCCTCTTTGCAACTGCCCCCCCTGACTGCTCTCGTTGCCAAAGGGCACTGCTTTTCTGCTCTCGCCGTCTCCTTCGGCCTTGCAGCCACAGTTTATCTCATTCTCTCTGCTCGATAAACAACTCCTCCTTCTCCTCCCTGCCAGCCGGCCGGCCCGGCTCGGGAACAACTCCCCCTCCTCTCCCCTCAGCTATGGGTAATCGTATATCTACATGTCAGGCACCTCAAGTTCGTGCTCTAGCGGGTCTCCTAGACACGCATAGCTGTAAAGTGTCTGTCCGGCAGCTGCAGATATACTGGGATCTCCTGCTGCCCTTTAACCCATGGCTCACCACTTGCCATCTTTGGGACCCTGTTACTTATGATCGCCTTATTGATCGAGTCACTAATGCCATGGAACATGAGAGCAAGCGTTTCCCTCCCGGCTTGCTCCCCACCTTAATAACCATCCGCTCCTGCCTTCAAGGCTCCCTCCCCCCTGATAGAGGCCCCGTTAAATCCAAAGAGGCCCTATCATCCCAGCCAACAGACTCAGATAGCGATACTCATTCAAATCATGACTCGGACACGGAGTCCTTAGTCGAGCAGATTAACAACGCGCTCGAGGTGACTCCCAAAAAGCAAAATAACACTGCGCCACGCCAAGATGGCGAACTTCCTCCTTCTTCTTCCATCGAGGGGAGGAAATGCTCTGGTGATGACATCAGCCCTAAGCTGGGCCAGAAACCGCACACGCTTTACCCCGCCCTTCCACAGGGCGGAGCTAGTCCACCATCTTATGCCTTGAACCCCACCCTTTCACAGGGCGGGGCTGATCCACCATCTTGTGTCTTAGCCACGCCTACCGCGCCGCCATCTTGCGACGCTTGGGGCCTCCCTCTCCCGCCTCTCCCTCCGGCGAGCTCCCCTTCGGAGCCGCTACCGGCAGCTGCCGCCGCTCCTTCCACCCTGCCGACTAACAACCCCTGGCTGCCTTCTACACCTCAAGGCAACCCTTGGGGCAACGCTCCCCCTACCCCCACTCCCGCGCCAAGTCCTCTGCAAGCGTGTCCTCCTTTCTCTCGTGCTTTTCGCTGTTTTCCTCTTAACCTTGCCCCCACCCCACAGAGGCCGCATGACTGGTATCCCATTGACTTAGATGCTATCAAGCAGCTTCGCAAGGCCGTCAAGGAGGACGGGTTAGGTAGCCCATATGCTTCCCAAATACTACAGGATCTCGCCATGAACTATTGCATCCCCCAAGACTGGGCCTCGCTTGCCCGTTCAATTTTTAACCCCGGTCAGTTTGTTGACTGGCGTGCTCACTTCCAGGCAGAAGCAGCTAAGCAAAGTGAGCAAGATGCAGCCATTGGAGTCTATCATCCCCCTGAAGCCTATTTGGGCACTGGAGCATTTCTAAATGCGTCTGCTTATATTAATGCCCCTGCTGCCTTCTGGACTGTCCTCAGAGGCATCGCCTTGCGCGCGTTTGCCAATTGCTCTGCCTGTCGGCCTAATAAATTCACCAAGCTCTTCCAGGAGCCGAGTAAGCCTTTCGCCACCTTTGTCTCCAGAGTCGAAGAAACCTGCGCTCAAAAGGTAAGTGATCCCCAAGCCCAATATTACATGTGCCCATCCTCAAATCCTGGAAAATCGTACTGTAATTCCCCCAACGAGTACTACTGTGCATACTGGGGGTGTGAAACATTAGCCACTAATTGGAAGCCTCCTGTTCCTAATCATTACCTTACCTTAAAGTGGGCCCCTACAGGGTGCAAACTCCCTACTGTTAACTGGCTCGGCCAAGAAAGTAAAGGATCCTGCACACAGCTTAATCTTACAGTGCAGCTCCCCACTGATCCCTCCTGGTTACTCGGTCAAACTTGGGGCTTCAAAATCTATTTGGAAGGAGCCAACCCAAGTTCCCTTATTTTGATAAAAAAGGAGGCTTTAAACCAACCAAAAAAAGATACTGTTATAAAAAAGCCCTTTAACATTGGTCCCAATAAAGTCATTAACCCCCTTTTTCCACAGCTCTCCAGCCGCACCTTAGTTCCAACTAAACGCACTTCAACTACATCTCAGACTCCACCACCCCAGCTTCCTCTGCCCCCTTCTCGTTATTCCTCTCCCCTCCTCAGCCTCGTCCAAGCCGCCTTTGCCTCAGTGAACTCCTCCAACCCCAATTTTACCTCCTCCTGCTGGCTCTGCCTCTCCACCTCTTCCTCACTGTACGAGCCCGTTGCCTCCAACCTCTCCTTTTCAGAAAGCACAGAAGACAGCCCCTCGGAATGCAGTTGGAATACCTCTGCCGTCCCCCTAACCTTTCATTCAGTCTCCTATACGGGAAAGTGCGTCCGTCCTCGCTCCAGTAACTCTCCCGACCTCACTGCCTGTGCCAGCTACTCATCTCCCAGCAGCTCGGCAAAATTTCTCATTCCTCATAACTCCTCCCAATGGCTCTGCTCCTCTACAGGACTTACCCCCTGTCTCAGCACGAATATCATCAGTGAATATAAAGAAACTTGCCTCCTAATTGTCCTTATCCCTAGGGTCTTATATCATAGCGAAGAAGACTTCTTCCTCCGTCTGGAAAGAACTGCAGCTCATGCCCTTCTGCAAAAGCGAGAGCCCATCACCGTCCTCACAATTGCCTCCCTCCTAGGTCTTGCCGGCGCTGGCACCGGAATCGCTGCGTTAGCCAGTCAAGGCTCCGCCCTAACTCACCTCAGGGCGGCTGTTGACGAGGACATTCGCCACCTACAAAACGCTATTTACCATCTAAAAAATTCTGTCAATTCCCTCTCTGAAGTCGTGCTCCAAAACCGCCGAGGTCTTGACCTTCTCCTCCTCAAAGAAGGAGGCCTCTGCGCCGCCCTAGGAGAAGAGTGCTGTGTTTATGCCAATTCCACAGGTCTCGTCGAGGACAGCCTGAAAAGGGTCCGAGAGGGACTGGAAAAGCGTAAAAGAGATCGTGAAGCCACCAATTATTGGTCCAGTTTTTTCACTCCCATCCTCCCATACATCCTTCCTTTTCTTGGCCCCCTATTAATAATTATTCTAGCTCTCATCTTAGGACCCTGCATCATACGCAAGATTGTCCAGCTTGTAAGAAAACAAACAGATGCCATTTTTTCCTCGTTCGTGCAAATCCAGTATCAGCGACTCGCCACCTCTGACGTCCCCCACTCCAAAATGACAGCCAACCCTCCGCGACCTCAACGCCACCGGTCGACCCGCCGACCGCGAGGCCCTTCTCAATCACCTGAACATCGCTCTCACCTCGAGTTCCAGCTTCTCTGAACCCCTGAACTTTAAACCCCTGAACTTTAAACCCCTGAACTTTAAACCCCTGAACTTTAAACCCCTCACCTTCTCCCAGCCCGCTGCAGCGGAGCCATTGTCAAGCGCCCGGGCACCACACCAACACTGAGCTCCAGCCTCGCTGAGCCACCGTCAACCCCTTTTTCCCTTCCCTTACCTCCCCCTTCCCTCACCCTTAGCGGCCTCTCCGGTAAAGCCTCTTCCTCTAATTAGAAAAGAAAGGGGAATTGCGGGGACTGAGCTTGTGCCTCGACTTACCAGGCCTGGGCCAGGGGACTTGATATCACCCCCTGGGGAGGGTAGTAGGTACGGGCGTGAGTGCCCTCTGCAGCCCCCCCGAGCCTGAGGAGCGAGGTCAAGGCAGCTCCCTTTTCCTCACCCAAAATGCCACTGGCAGGGGAGGCTTGCCGGAGGAAACCGCCTTTCTCCCAACTGCCCTTTCCCCACTACCTTATCTTACCCACCCACTCCCTGGTGCCAAGGCCACTCCTGCCACCGCCAGCGCGCATGCACCGTGGCCAGAACAACCCCCGCCCGCTGCAACGGCTCCTGAATCCTCTCAGAACCAATCCTAGCCCCTCTCCCTTCAATATTGCCATTTTAGGCTACTTCACCTCCTTTCCAGCCCTGCCCCTCTTACCAGCCTATATAACCTGTAATCACCCCTGAATAAATCTCTTTGGCGCATACCCCTACTGGATGAAGAGTGTTTTTGTCCTTATCGCCGCCCTCCTTGCACGCCTCTCGCCGAGGACCCTGGCCAACGTCCTCCGCCTCGCCCTCGCCTCCGGGAAAGAGCCCCCGCCGCCGGTACCCTTTAAGCAGCCCCGAGAGCTGAGGGCTCGGCTACCGGCCGCCACTCCCCCTAGAAGCAGTAACCCCGACCGCATTTAGGGATATGTATTGTGAATATTTTTTCTCCATCTGTGGCTTGTTTGCTGAACAAAGGTTTTATTTTGATGAAGTTTAATTTATCAAGTTTTTAAAAATAGTTACTACTTTATGTCTTGTTTAAGATATTTGCCATGCTCCCTCTAAAGTCTGCAGGGAAAAACCTGTTCCATATCTGTCTCCTGGCTTTTGATAGTTGCTGGTAATCTTTGGGCTTCAGTGTTTGCTCAGTTATCACATGAACTTCTCCCTGTGTCTGTCTGTGCCCAATTTTCCCCGTCTTGTAAGGACACCAATCATATGGGATTAGGGCCCACCCTAATCCAGTTTGGCCCCATCTTAACCAATCACATCTTCAAAGGCCCTATTTCTAAATAAGTCACATTCACAGGACTGGGTTAGTACTTGAATATGTTTTCTTGGGGGACATAGTTCAACCTATAACAGGTACTTAGTCTTAATCTTTATAATATTTTATTGATTCATTAAATAAAAATTTATTTTGTTCTCAAAAATTAGAATTTCAGTTATATACTATATATATGTGTGTGCATGTATATATATAAAATATACAGATTTATATACACACACACTTTGGAAATTGATATTTTTCTTATAACAAATGCTCTTGCTATGTTTCAATACTATTTCAAATCTTGTTAAATGTAAATAATGGATTATTCAGACATTATATTCAACTTCTTACAATCCTAGAATAAATTTTCTTAATAATCATGCATTTGCCTTTGGTTAATTTTGGATCTGTAATTTTTATTTAGCATTTATATCAATATCAATATTGGCCTGTAATTTTTATCATACTTTATATTTTGCAGATTTTAATATTAAAATTATAATAAATCCATACAATTATTTTTGTATAATTTGTAATCAATAACAATTAATTTTGTTATTAAAACCCTTATTCTAACTACTATGTTCCTATGAATTTGCACATCATTTGAAGAAATCCCTTTTTTAAACATTCAGGAAAAGTTGAAATAGTTTTGTAAATCTTTTATTAGACATTTAGACAGAATTCAGCTGTAAAACCATCCAATCCTGGTGCCCTTTTTAGTGGTAGATTTAGTCACCTTTCCAATCTCTTCTAAGGTAATAAGTTTATTTGAATGCACTTCTTTGTAAGCCAGTGTTGGAGTTTTATATTTTGTTTTTAAAAAGAATCCATTTTCTTTGACTTAATTTGTTACCAAAGAATTGCACATAGTCTTTAATGAATTTTATAATCTTTTCTGTAACTGTGATTATATCTGGTTTTCATGCATAATATTGTATATTTTCTCTCTTGCTCTTTTCCTCTATCAGGCTTTCTGTGATTTTGTGTGTCTTATTGGTCTTTCTGTGACCAAATTTTGGTTTTCTTTATCCTTTCTATTTTATATATTTTATTATCTTCAGGTTTTTTTTAATTAATTCCCTTCTTTTACATTCTTTTAGTTTTTTGTCATTTTACTAATTCTTAATTTGTATACCTAATTATTATTCCCCTTTCTTTTTATTATAATTAAGGCTATAAAGTTTGCTCTATTATTGTATCTGAGTTCCACTTATTTTTCATTTAAACTGTTCTCTTTTTGTTCTTTTCTATGTAATTTGTGACTTCAATTTTCATTTCCTTTTTGAATTTGATGTTAATATCTTTATTAACTTCAAGCAGTTAAGATTTTAGGCATCTTTTCAATGTTATTTCTAATTTTATTAGTTTATGATATGAGACTGTGATCTGTAAAATTCTCTATTTTTAAAATGCTTTAAGGTTATTGTGCCAGTTTGGTATATTATGTTCCCCCAAAAGCCATATTCTTTAATACAGTATTCTGGGGGCAGACTGATTAGTCTGTTGATCTGGGTGGAACCTCTGACTGAATTATTTCCATGGAGGTATGGACCCTGCTCATTCAGGGTGGGTCTTGATTGGTTCACTGGATTAGTTAAGAGAACTCAAGAGCTGACACAGATGCTTGCTGACATTTAGAGATGCTTGGAGATGCAGACAGATGGATATCTGGAGATGCTAAGCTAAGAGATGAAGCCCAGAATTTACCCCAGGAAAGCTAAGAAGGGACCACCAGATGCTTTGAGAGAAACACCCTTGGAGAAAGAAGCAAGGATGCACAGGAGCTGAGAAAGAGGAGTCCAGAGACATTTTGGAGAAAGTCATTTTGAAACATAACCTGGGAGCAAAGGACCAGCAGACACCAGCCACCTGCCTTCCCAACGTGTTCCAGATGCCATCAGCCTTTCTTCAGCAAAAGTATCCTCTTGTTGATACCTTAGTTTGGATACTTTTATGGCTGTAGAACTGTAAATTTGTAGCCAAATAAACCCCCTTTATGAAATCCAATCCATTTCTGGTGTTTTACATAATGACAGCATTAGCAAACAGGACCAGATTTTGGTACCAGAGAAGTGGGGTTCTGCTGCTGAGTTTGCAAATACCAAACATGTTGGAATGGCTTTTTTAAATGGATAAGGAGAAGATTCTGAAAGAATTACAAGGAGTTTGATAGAAAAGACCTAGATGGCTTTGAAGAGACTACTGGTAGAAATGTGGACTCTAAAGTTACTTCTGATGAGGCCTTAAAGAGAAATGATGAATGTGTCATTGACAACTGGAAGAAAGGTGATCCTTGTTTTAACGTGGCAGAGAATTTGGCAAAATTGAGTACTGGTGTCAGTTAGAAGGCAGAATTTGAAAGCGACAAGCTGGGATACTTAGCTAAAGAGATTTCAAAACTAAATATGGAAAATGCAGCCTGCTTCTCCTTGCAGCTTATAGTAAAATGTGAGAGGAAAGAGATAAGCTGAGACCTGAACTCTTGGGCTCAAAGAAACTAGAAATTGATCATCTGGAAAACTCTAGGCTTCCAGAAAGTGAAACCCCAGAGACTACAACCCCATGTGAGGATTTAACAAAACCCAGAACCAGACAGCCATTTCACTACAAGCCAGTATTGGAGATGGAGTCATGCAGAAAGGATTTGTGGAAAGTCTTATTGTCTGATGGTTTTGACCCCTGTAAGCTACATGCCAAGCCAACAAATTTCCTGTGAGATCTGTGTAGACAGAACCACTACCAGGGTGGACTGGAGGAAATGGAGAAAGGACAAATTGAGGGAAGGATAACTTCAAGGGCGGAACCATGGAAGCTAAGGTCTGTAGACAGGAAACCTTGGGCCAGGAAAGTGGACTGGCACTTGCATGTGGAAAGGGTGAGTTTGCCCCAAAGGCAGAGGGCGGGCCTTCTGGTGCTATGCTCAGGAAGCCTGCTGCTGCCTTGGCCTCATAGAGGGTGGAGCACATTCCCTGGGGATTGGGAAGAGCCTAGCCACCACTCACTGTTCAGACAAGGGAGAGCCTTTGCCCCAGAGATACAGAGTCTGGGTGGCATTCTGATGTTTGAGGAGGGTGGGGCTGAGAAGAAGGTGGGCTCCCCAATGCATGGATACGTTGGTGCACTCACCCCATCATTCAGAGAGAAAAGGGCTGCTACGAAGCCCTTGGAAAGGGTTAGACACGTGCTCTGTCAAGCCCCAAGGATAAAACTTCATTCTACAAATGACTCTCAGACTTTGAAATCTATTGAAGTTTTCCCTGTGGGCTTTCAGAACTGTTTTGGTCCATGACACCTGTTTTCCATCCATGACCCCTGTTTTCCTTTCAGTTTCTTCCTATGGCAACGGGAATGTTTATCCTATGTCTGTCCTTCCTTTGTATGTTGGCAGCAGGTAATTTGTTCTAAGTTTCACAGGTCCACAGCCAGTGAGGAATTTTGCCTTAAGATGGACCACACAGTAACTGATTTTGATAAGATCTTGTACTTACCTATTGTTACTGAAATGATTTAAGATTTTGTGATACGTAATGGGATGAATGTATTTTGTGTATGGAAAAGACATGTCTTTTTGGGATCCAGGGGGTGGAATGTGCTGGTTTAGATATATTATGTCCCCTAAAAGCCATATTCTTTAGTGTAATCTTGTGGTGAGAGACTGATTAGTCTGTTGATTAGGGTGGAACATCTGAATTATTTCCATGGAGGTGTGGGCTCCATCCAATCAGAGTGGGTTGACTGATTCACCTGATTACTTTAGTGAACTCAAGAGCCAACACACATGCTTGCTGACATTTAGAGATTCTTGGAGATGCATACAGAAGGACGTTTGGAGATGCTAAGCTAAGAGATGAAGGCCAGAGTTTGCCCCAGAGAAGCTATGAGAGGGCCCCCAGATGCTTAGAGAGAAGCACCCTTGGAGAAAGAAGCAAGGATGCACAGGAGCTGAGAAAGAGGAGTCCAGAGATATTTTGGAGAAAGCCATTTTGAAACACAACTGGGGAGCAAAGGACCAGCAGACTCCAGCCATGTGCCTTCCCAGCTGAAAGAGGTGTTCCAGACACCATCAGCCTTTCTTCAGTGAAGGTATTCTCTTGTTGATGCCTTAGTTTAGATACTGTTATGGCCATAGAACTATAAATTTGTGGCCAAATAAACCCCATTTATAAAATCCAATCCATTTCTGGTATTTTGCATAATGGTAGCATTAGCAAACTGGAACAGGTATACTTGTGGCCAAATTTAGGAACTATGTTAATTGATGTTCTAGGACTTAAGGAAAGAATGTTTATTTTCTATTTGAAGAGTACTAAGTTTTCTATGACTCTATTAAATGCAGATTTTTGTTGTCTCAGATCTCATATATGTTTGTTTACTACGATTGACTCTCTCCACTTCACAATTTTATTTTACCAAGTCTTTATTTATTTTTGGCTTTACATGTTTTATTTCTTTTATTTGATAAACAAAGGTTTATATCTATTTCATATTATACATACATTATACATTTTAGCATAACATACTATTCCTTTTGGAGATATTTATTGTGCTTGACTACGAATGCCACTTGTTGATGACGTACAATACAAAACTGGTTGCTCACTCTTGTTTCCTGTCCTCTTTGTTGTCTCTCACCTTGAGTTCACGATCTGATCCCATAGTCATTTGGCTAGAGTGCTTTCTTGAACATTTTCTCCAGATACATTGGATGTGGTGTACATTCTGAAACCTGGCATATGTGGAAATGTCATTCTGTTTCACCTAATGAGTAGACAACCCCATGGCTCCGTCCCTGCCTTCCATTGCTTTTCTTTCCATTTGTAGTTGTTCCATTACCTCCAAGTTTCTGGTGTTGCATAGCCAAGCGCAAAGTTAATTTGTTTCACTTTGTTTTTTTTCTTTTCTGCAAGCCTATGAGATTTTTCTTTTTATCATTTGAATTCAGGAATTTTTATGTATATGTTTTACATTGATCTTGCCTTGATCTTATTCAGCCATTTTAATCTGAAATTTGAGTTTTTAAACTTCCTCCTTCTTGTGTGCTCTTTTTGATTCTCTTCTAGAACTCCTGTTATTCAAATGGTAGGCCTCTAGATCTGTCCTCTTAATTTCTTTTCTTTTCCTTCATGATTTCCATCTCTTTGTAATACATTTTTCCACTTGATCTTCCAGATTGCTAATTGAGTTCTCAGCATTGGATATCTTGTTTTTAAATTTGTTCATTTTTTATGAATTGATGTAGTATGATATAAACACAGAAAAGTATACAAATTTTAAGGGCAATGAACTTTCCTATAGGGAAGAACTCTGTCACTAGCATCCATGCCAAGAAACAGAAACTTATTAGCTCAGAAGCCCCGCTTTGTGCTTCTGTACAGACGTGTCACCCACTCAAGGATAATTGCTAGATTGACTTGAACAACATAGTTTAGTTTTGTCTGTATTTGTGCTTTATGTAAATTGAATCATGTCATGAATACTTTGTCTCTGTCTTGCTTTTCCTCAAAATTATGACTTTGAAGTTCATTTCATTGTTGAATATAGTAGGTTATGCTGCATATGGTAGATGATATATTCTCATTGTTGTATAGTTTTCCACTGTGTGATTATACCATAATTTATCAAGTCTACTTTTGATGGGTATTTGGTAGTTACCAGTTTTTGGTTCTTGCAAATCGTGCTGCTATCAACATTCTAGTCCACAATAACGGATGTCTGTGGGGTCTGTGGAATTGCAGTTCCATAGGACTTGCGTATTTTTAGCTTTAGTGGATTCTGCAAGTCTTGGCAATTTACCCTACCACCAAGTTGCATGAAGGTCTTGGTTGCTCTACATGCTCATTAACATTTGGTATTTGTTATCTTAGCTGTTCTGGTGAGGAAGTAATGGTGTTTCATGTGGTTCTAACTGACATTTCTCTAATGACTAATGTATTTGAGCACCTTTTTATAAAATTTTTTCTCTTTCAGCTGTACATTGAATTTTTAAATACCAAAATTATGTGGGGTTTTTTTTAGGGTTTCAGAAAGATTTTTCTGTGTTGAGAATTCTCTAAAGGAATATCAAGCTGTTCTAAAGAACTGAAATTTGAGCATAGTTAAAAGAAAGTGACCATTTAGAGGAGGATTTTATTTCAACACTAACATTAAGTTTAGTTAATTTCTATTACAGTTCTGTAACATTTTATTTTTATTAAATAGAACCCTGGAAAAGGCATATACAATCAGCACCTAAGCAAAATGTTCATCATCTAAACAATGTTCCAACTAAGAAAGCTTATCCATCCATCCAAGGAAAAAGAAGAGTTCTTTAAAGGTAAACACAGATGATTTGGGGGATTTTAACAAAACTGCTGCACTCATCTCTAAACAGTTTGATAACAATGCCCCAGGATGGGGTTTTGGATCAGGGTTGAACAAAGCCAGATACTTAAAAATCAGATTTCTTTGGGAAGGAGTGACCATTGAAATGAAAACAGAAGTTGTTAGTGAGGTGTCTGGGAAAACTCTTAAATGGAGGCCTACTCATAAGTAGGCACACCCCTTTTTTCTTTCTTCTTCTTCCTGTATGGAATACAGATATGATAGCTGGAGCTACAGCTACAGCATCTATGTTAGTTGAAGACGTGACCTTGAAATCTCTTCCTTAAAGCCTGACTTTTAGGTTAATTGAGTGAGATGTAAGGAGACATATTTTTGCAAAAGTGACTGATTTTCTCTCCCATATTTATGCAGTTATAGGTGGTAGCTGTACAACTGCCACCACATTTGGAGCTAGGACTGGCACCAAGTTATTTAAAGGGAGTGATCTTAGATGGCAAAGACAGGATTAAGAGTTATGCCTTCTTATCCAGGCCTACTATTTCACATGATTCAAGGCAGTGAACTCTTAAGGTAGAAGAAGATAATCAGAATATAGATGAGAGTAAATAAAAGATGAAAATGTTCAGGCTTAAAATTATGTTTAAATAAGACCATAATCCTACTTAGTTGTTTTTGTTTTGTTTTGTTTTGTAGACGGATTTGTATTGCAACAACAATATTGAGTCTTACGTTTAACAGCCTGAGACTGTTCAAAGCAATAACCAGGCCCCAAAACCCACACCATCAGGAAGTGGGCTCTTAAAACTCCATAGTCTCCAAAAAAATTCATATTATACAATACCTACTTCAGATGTGGCTATGGATATTAAGGGTAGTGAAGAAATTCCCAGAGGACACAGCCAGGACCATGTAAAACAATGAGCAAAAGAAACCCTTCGAGAGAGCAAAAACGGGGGCTGCAGGGGCTAAGGGATGGCTATCCCAATAAATCTAATCCAGAGCAATGGATCAAAGGCAGCTGTGTGGTTTCCATTCTCCCCTTTTCTCCATGGTGGTATATTGGGTGTATTGGGGGTAGACAAGTTATCTTTTCTTGTATGAGTCTTCAATATGGTGAGATACATCTGTTTTTGATAAATAGAACTGTGACATCACTCAGAGGTCTGGGACTCTGGGGTTGTCCCCTTAGGGTGGAGATAAGTGAATGCTTTGTATAGAAGAAAAGATTGAGACTGCAAACTCCATTTCAAGATCCATTCCTTCTTTCCAAGATAAGTCTGATTTTATTTTGGGCAGAAAATAACCTAAACAATTACAGTTCTTAGCCTCCTTTGTAGCTAGGAGTAGCAAAAGAGTTGCATGCAATTGGTTGTTTTATTATTAATTCAGAAAAGTATAATTGAAAAAGCAAATATTGTTCATTAGATAACTCACTTGATATTTTTAACAAAATTATTGAGGTATAATATACTTATCATAAAAATTTATCCATTTTAAGTGTATAATTCAATGATATTAGGAAATTTACAAAGGTGTGTAAAGATTACCATAATCCAGTTTTAAAATATTTTCATCACCCCAATAAAATTCCTGATGACAATTAATCCCTGCTTCCAGCCCCAGCCCCAGGCAACCACTAATCTGTTCCTATAAATTTGCCCTTTCTTGACAGTCCATACAAATACAATTATACAATATGTGGGCTTTTGTGTCTGACATCTTAGCACAATGTTCACAGTTTATCCATGTTGTAGTGTGTATCAGGATTTCATTCTTCTTTATTATTGCAAGAGGATGTACCACCTTTTGTTCATCCATTTACCAGTTGATAGACATTTGGGTTATTTCCAGTTTGGGGCTGTTAACAAATAATGCTGTTATGAGTATTCACATGCAAGCCGAAGTGGCTGTACCATTTTACATTCCCACCAGCAGATGTGAGGTTTCTTGTTTATCTATATCCTTGCAAACATTTGTGATTGTCCTTTTTATTATAGTCATTCTAGTATGTGTGAATTATTGATACTGAACTAGAAATAGTGCATAAATATGGCAAAAAATGCAAATGATACAGGAAATCATACAGTTAATAATTGAAATCACATTTACCCCACCAAACCCTATCCCACAAGGTAAACAACACGTTTCTATAACAGTACACATACTGTACTGAAAGTCATATATATATATTATAAAAATGTATAAATAGATATAAATATAAATATGTATACAGTTAAATATAAAATATGTATTTATTATTATTTGCTGTTTATCAAAAGAAACCATGCATCTTTTCTCACCTTATTTTTTTTAAATATAAGAATATATCTTGGAAACCTTTCCATATCAGCACATCCAAATCAACCTAATTCTTTCTATGTCCTTTATTTGGACCTACCATAGTGTGCTGGTTTGTATATATTATGTCACCTAGAAAAAGCCATGTTCTTTGACCCAATCTTGTGGGATATTGGGATTAGGTTGTTTCCATGGAGATGTGACCCATCCAACTGTGAGTGACACCTCTGAATGTTTCCATGGAGGTGTGGCCCCATCCATTCAGCATGAGTCTTCATTATTTCACTAGAATCTTATAAATGAGCTGACAGAAGGACCTCAGAGCTGCAGCTTAGAGAAACATTTTGAAGATGGCTGTTGAAAGCTGACGCTGACATTTTGGAGAATGCCATTTTGAAACACAAACTGGGGGCAAGCAGATGCCAGCCATGTGTCTTTGCAGCTAACAGAGGTTTTCTGGACACCATAGGCTGTACTTCAGCAAACGTACCCCGTTGTTGATGCCTTAGCTTGGACACTATTATGGCCTTAAGACTGTAACTTTGTAACCAAATAAACTCCCTTTATAAAAGCCAATCCATTTCTGATATTTTGCATAAAAGCAGCATTAGCAAACCAGAACTGATTTTTGTACCCGAAATGGGGTCAAAATCTGTTCCAGTTTGCTAATGCTGCCATTTTGCAAAACACCAGAAATGGATTGGCTTTTATGAAGGGGGTTTATTTGGTTACAAAGTTACAGTCTTAAGGCCATAAAGTGTCCAAGCTAAGGCATCAACAATAGGGTACCTTCACTGGAGAAAGGCCATTGGCATCCAGAAAACCTCTGTTAGCTGGGAAGGCACATGGCTGGCATCTGCTTGCTCCCAGGTTGCGTTTCAAAATGGCATTCTTCAAAATGCCAGTGTTAGCTTTCAATGGCTGTCTTCAAAATGTTTCTCTAAGCTGCAGCACTGAGTTCCTTCTGTTTGTCAGCTCTTTTATATGGCTCCAGTGATTTAATTCAGACCCACCCTCAATGGATGGGGTAACACCTCCATGGAAATTATCCAATCAAAGGTCTTTCCCACAGTTGACTGAGTCACATCTCCATGGAAACTACCCAATGCAAAGGTTCCTACCTAATCAAGACTAAATGCATCTGCCCCCACAAAATTGCATCAAAGAACATGGTGTTTTAGGGGGCATAGTACATCCAAACTGGCAAACATAGTTTATTTAACTGGGCGTCTATTAAATGGACTCTGATTGTTTTCAGTTTTTTCTCTCTATAACAGTGTTACAACAAAATCCTGGAATTGATAGATATTTGAAAATTCAGTCTTGGTTTCGATTAGCTCAAACATTGCTAAAATGGGCTTTGCCACTACTTCCTCCCTGATGCTAATTTCTCCTGATCCTTTTCCTTTGCAGTTCACAAACTGGCCTCTCATTTAAAATTGATAGAGCTTTCGAAGAACCTGCCTATATTAAGCATATACATTTTACCTCTGCCATGGGACAATATTCTAGTGAACTTGAACAATCTGAATTCCTCTATCAATGCTTTTCAAACTGTGGTCTTGACCATCAGCATTGGCATCACTTGGGAACTTGGAAATGCTAATTTGGGGCCCTAACCAAGACCTATAAATCAGAAACTCTGGGTGGGGTCCAGCAATCTGTTTTAAGAAACCCTCAGGGTGATTCTGATACAACCTCAAGTTTGAGAACCATTGTCCTATATTTAAACCACTCTACATTAAGAATAGCATAGTATCATTTCTATAGACACGTCATTAAAATTATGTACAGCTTTTCCATTTCCATTGTACTCTTATTTATATTTAATAATATCCTGTTTTCCATGATGTCAAAAATAATCAAAATGCCTACAAATTATAATGAAATTAAGTAAAACATTTTTTATCAAATTACAAAATAACTTTTCTTCACAGTGGTTTAGGCCACACCACCTTCGTAACTCTGCAAATGAAAAGAATTCCGGACAAGATAAATAACAAGAGAAAATTCATGGGGGCCACCATGAAAATCTCAAGTGTGGAGGCCTGTGGAAACGACTCTGATGGGTAGTTGGTGCTTATTGAGTAATAGTGGGAAATTCACTGGAAAAAAGGGTGGTCCCAGATCATGGAGGGCCTTAAAAGGCAGCAGGTGAGTTTGAATGTTTAAAATTCCTTTCTCTTTTTTCTAATTTTAAAAAAAGTTATAATTATATTTTAAATCACAAGAAATAAAAAGTCACCTTCTTCAAAATGGTAATATTTGAACATTGTGCAACCAATTTCAAGAATGAAAATAAGTAAATATAAATGCCTGATGGCAACAACCTCACTGATATATGTTAAAGTGTTAAAGAATGTGCTGTACAACTGATAATGGCAAAAATACAATTACTAAGAATTTTAAAGATACAATAGTTACCAATCAAATGTTTTATATCATTAAAAGATTTTTATCCACGTTTACTCTCCCCTGGAATGATAAATATTATCAGATGTGATTGTCCTAAATCCACCTTTAAAATTATACTAGCCATATAAAAAAGCATTTATTTGTTACGCCTGTCTTTCCCACCAGCTCCTTGAGAGCACAGATTGTGTCCTATTCATCTTTGCCAGCACAGTGTTTCACACACAGTAGGTAGTCAATGAATATTGGATTGAAATGATTTAATCTTCTTCATCTCAAATATTCTCAAAGAATTACCACTCCCACAGGTATTTGGACTTATGTAATATCTTTTATACCTTGAATGTTTCTATTTTTCCCCAGCAAGAATTAGGGCAATAAGCAATAATCTTAATCTAAGTATTGTAGAGTTGTATTTTATTCAAAAATTTAATAAGGAAATTAGCTTTCCATAGAAACAATGTAGAGTGGAATAAAATGAATAAAATAGTTCCTATTCTCTATAATGTCTTATTGTTATGATATTAGTAATACAGTAAAAAAATAAACAACTTGTATTATGGCAAGAGGAAATCATGAATCATGTATAACTGAAAATAAATGGAGTAATTCTTTACTAATGACCAATTTTCTATTCTCTGAAACCGTGAAAGATCCCAAGTTCATATAAGGATATAATGTATTAAAAACCCTGACAAGGGTTTTAGAGAGAATATAGGCAGAAATGAATAGGAGAATTGTTATTGGAAGTTACTAATAATTGTAATGTGAGCAAGATGGGTTTTATGCTTCATTTTAGCATTCTTTTTCCAACAAAAGCTCTGATTTCAGTGTAGCAGACTGTACCCATGGATGGTGCTACCTAAACTGGATCCAATCTGGCATCTCAGTTTGCACCTATGGACCACCTAGAAAACCATGCTAGTCCCCAACAGAAATCTGGGATGCAGAAGGCTTTTCTTTGGAACAGGGGCACCTTTTAGGCTGAAACGCTATGGTTACAAAAACGTTCTTTCTGTTCCTGAAATTCTTTGAGAATATTTGGAGATGAAAAAGATTAAATCATTTCAATCCAATATTCATTGACTACCTACTATGTGTGAAACACTGTGCTGGCAAAGATGAATAGGACACAATTTGTGCTCTCAAGGAGCTGGTGGGAAAGACAGACATAACAGATACGTGCTTTTTGATATGGCTAGTACGATTTTAAAGGTGGAACACAGGTTCAGGGAAATTACAAAGTTAGGAGTGGTCAGTTCAACCTAAGAAGACTTAAATAGAAGAGGAGGTATTCTGGGGAAATCTTATTATTAACAACTACTCTCAGAAAACGATAATATACAGAACAATGTACTATGTGCAACCAATGTACTAAATATTTGTGTTATTTTAATTGTCACAATAATATAAGGTAGATGTTATTAGCTCCATTTAAAAAAGAGAATGGAGTTAGATAAATTAGAATGGTTAGGTAAATTTTCCAAGTTTACACAATTGGTAATTGACAAAATCATTATTTGATCTCAGATCAACTTGAATCTGCAATCTTTCTTCTATGCCACCATGCCTACCATATTTTTATGCTATTTCTGTTCTGGAAGAATGGATAGAAATTTCCTGGGGTGTTTGTGTGTGTGTGCAGGCATGGTGAGGAGGAAAGGGCATTTCCAGAGAAAGAAAGAGCATATGCAAAGCAGGGAAATGCAAAGCAGTGTGGTACTTTCAGGGAACTAGCAGAGGTTTTGTTACAGGAACAAAGGAAAGAAGTGAGGGGAACAAGAGCTAGTGATAAATTGTGGGTGGCAACCCTGTAGTGGAGACCAGAAAACAGATTCTCAGGGGCCTTGTAACCAACATAGGAATTTGGGCTTCATTCTGTAGTTGATAAGGGAACATTGAAGGGGTTTTCATTCTTTTGAGAAAATACATTGAGTGCCCATAATGTGCCAGGACTATTGTAATGTAAGATCCCTTCCTTCATGGATCTTGCATTATTTGGAGGAAATAATCAAATAAACAAACAATAAATATATGATTAGACTAATTGCTTAAGCAGTGATGTAAGTCAATAATTTCTGGTATAGAAAGATAATTCTGGATACTTTAAAGGAAGGAATTGAGTGGATAAAGAGTAAAAGGCAGAAAAGTTAGAAGGCAGCTATATCATAATCCATATACAATTCCTCTTCCCTTCTAAGCTGGAAATGTTCTGCAGGACCCAGTCAGTGGTCTGGGATGGCCCACAGCTGTTTTGCATGAAGCTGTGGTTGTATCCTAAGGGAATACAAGCTCAAAGCCAGGGGAAAGAGTTGAAAGCAGGTTTCCCATCCAAATAGAGCTACACAGAAAAGGATCAAAGACAGGAAATAAAAGGGAATGTTGACTTAGACTATCCTAAAAGTTAAAAAGTTGAACTCGATAAAGTGTAGAAGTTAAGACCGTAGACGTTGGAGTCTCATAGAACTGAGTCTGATCCCAGCTCAGCCACTTAACTAGCTTTATGATTTGAGGAAACTTCTCTAAGCCTCAATTTCCTCATCTTTAAAGATAGGAACAATACTTATGCCAGATGATTGGTGAGGGGATTCATTTTTTTATTCAGTAAATAACTTTTGAGATGTTAGAAAAATGTGATGCTTGTTTGATTAAATGAGTTAACGTATGTGCTACATCAGTGCTTCCTGATCCTGGCTGCAAAAGATGATTCATGGAGTGCTTTTTAAAAACACCAGTTCTCTGCCCAACTAAATTCTCTGCTCAGACCAGTTAAACCAGATTCTCTGTAGGTGATTCTAAGGTGCAGCCAGGGTTGAGAATCATGGTACTTGTTATTTGATGAGGATGGAGGGGAAATCAGCTAATACCCCAGCCCATGTACAAATGACTGCAGCTGATTTTTTAATCTATAGCTACTAGCAGAGGGGACTTGGTGAGTGGATTCAATCTATTTTGGCTCCATTTAAATGCCCCTCATCCCAGTTCACCCTCTTTCATGGCAATTTTGACTTCCTCTCCATAACATTCTCCAACAGAACTTTCTGTGATAATGGAAATGTACTATATCTGTTCTCTAATAATATGGGATCCATGAACTATATATAGCTATTGAGCATTTGAAATGTGGCAAATGTGACCAGGAATCTATAATTTTTATTTTATTTTATTTTATTTTAATTAATTTAAATTTGAATAGCCATATGTGGCTTGTGGCTCCTGTGCTGGATAGCACAGCTCAAGAATGATCAATGATCCAACAGTCAACTAGTACCTAGGAAATCTTTTTGCTGATTCTTGATTGGGTACAACTAAAAACAGTTCCCTGGTGAAATAGAAGCAGGAATAGTATTTCAACGGAGCTATTGGATAAGATGTGATGCTTCTTTACAGGATCTGCAGGATGGCTCCTAATACAGAGCAGATGTCAGGTTCACTCAAGAAGTCTAAGTAGCTCCAGTTAGGCATGGATAAGATGAATAGAATCTACAGCTTTTGGAAGGTTTGACTGCTACTGAAGAGAAGCCAAGTCCCCTCCCTTCTTGAAGAGGCCAGACAGTGAAGTAGTTAGGGCATGATGTCCATGAATACCCAATGATCCCCAGAAATTCAAAGACACTCTTGGATCTATTGTAAGGTACTCAATAACTGATAATTTGCTGGAGATCTCCTGAACGTTTTAAGTAAATCAAATGATGCCCGGAGAGTATTACTTTAGTCTTTTGGATATTTTCACTAGAATTGATCTAAAGACAGTGCTACTGAGACAGATCTTGACTATGTAAACCAAAGGTTTATGGGAGGTCTATTTTAGTATATGAATTAGGATATCATCTTCATAAGCAATCTCTGCCCATAAGGTAATGGAAGAATAATATTTGTTTATAAAAATTAAAGGGGCACTCCAACTGTTGAGGTCTTTTTAAATAAACAAGGGTACCTCTAGCATGCCACTTTCTTTTGTTACTATCCTTGATTTAAGACAGATTGTTGGTGTTCTAAACATACAGTTCTAAAAGAGATGATCCCTCAACAGAGGTGAGATCAACAGAAGCAGAGAGTAATCTTAAATGTTAACCACTTGATGCTAGAGTAAAAGGCAAAAAGTCTTATTTTCTTCCTCAAGAAGAACATGAGATTACTTTGGGGAGAGTTAGAAGAACATATTTCCTCCTTCATAAGTTGGTGGCTTAACTTTTTGCACAGGGGCCATGGTTTCAAGGGAGAATATGTTCACACAGTTACATGAATGATGCAGGGGCAACAGCCCTGCCTCTTTATTAGGGAACAATTTTCGGTACATTGTGTTCTTATCTGGAGGAGCCCTGGAGTATCAAGTAAAATGATTTTTTGTAACAGTGTTTGGGCACTGCCTGAGGTTGCGGATGGAAAGCCTGCAGCCTGGGTGAGCATGGTCAACAGTAATACAGGCATCATTCCCATCCTGGAGTCCAGGATTCCCAAGTCCTCCAATATGGGGAGATGTCAGCAGGGTTGAAAGTGTGTGTAGACAGGTTCTCACAGGTAACCATATTCAGAGCTTATGTTCATCATCTGAAGAGCAAGGACAAAAGTTCATCAAATGTGCTCAAGGACATAAAGCTGGTAAACAGCAGAGACAGGTGAACATACACAACTTGGCTCTCATGTCCAGGACTTTCCTTCTTAATATTTATCCCACCACAAGGCCAAAGTCCTTAAGAGTCAGTCTCTCAGTGTCCAGCTGAAATGGACATTTTACCGTTGAAAGAGAGATTGTTGGTTTTGAAAACCAAGTGCTCTAGATAATGTTTTGGAAAATATCAAGCAATTAGTGTAAAATATGTCCCAGTACCAAGAAATGCACAACACTCAGTTTTAGAAATGCTTATGTGAGTGTGTGTGTCTCTATGTGTGTATTAGAGGTTGATTTAAGTAAAAATTGTAATTGTTTTATTTTCAGAATTCTTCTGTACTATCTGGAACATACTTGAACCCCTAAGGTCAAAGCCTCTTTGTTGCTGATGTTAAGAAAGCAGCTCTCTGCTGAAGTTCCAGCTTGCTTCTATTCACTGACATCCCATAGAGCCTTCTGGTGTGGTGTAAAAGCAATTAAATGACATTTGTGCTCCACATGTTTTGAAAATGTCATGGTTTTTTAAGTGTCATATTATTTAGAAATCTATTCTATTTGATCCTACATGGAGAAAAGTCACCTCCATACATTTCTTAACACTTCCAGGTAAAGGAACTTATTCCAAGAAAGAAAATATCTTGCTTTACTTTTTTTATATTAAAATGGGAAATGTATCAGAACCAGTCTTTATAGAGCATTTATTAAACCCCAGTGAGAATACAAAACATACTATTAGCTCTGACTAAACTATGAAAGATATTATTTATAAACTCAGAGAACTTACTCAGTGTGGGAATGTTATTAATGCATGTGAAGTTTAACTGATAATAGGTTTAAGAGGGACGTTGAAAAAGAATAGTAGGGGAGCAACTTGTAAATATTAGATGACTTAATAGTCCAGTATCTTC
This sequence comes from Choloepus didactylus, assembly GCF_015220235.1. Taxonomy (NCBI): domain Eukaryota; kingdom Metazoa; phylum Chordata; class Mammalia; order Pilosa; family Megalonychidae; genus Choloepus; species Choloepus didactylus. The sequence continues at coordinate 16,460,563 of NC_051311.1, forward strand.
ATACTGTCTTATTTTCTCTACTGGCACCAGGAATGATAGATTATTATTGTTGTTGTTGTTATCTAATCATGTGCCTCTTTTTATGTGAAGATTTGTTTTATTTATTTTTAAAATATTTTACCAGCTTCTAATTTTTCTAAACATTAATTAACATTTTGGTTCCTCTACTTTATAACCCAAATGAAATAAAACTAAATGAAATAATCATTTTATGTATTTGATTAGATTTTTTCCAACATTTGATATTTATTGCACCATTTCAACAACTTTATATTGATAAGCTAATGCTTCAGTGAAAAAAAATAAGTATTTAATTTTCCACTTTTAATAATTTAATTCTTCCAAAGTTATCATAGAGGCTCCGTATATAATATATAGTCATTGTGGATCCCAGAGAAAGATTGAAAGTGCTTTCTTTGTCACATCCTTGCTGCTTCTCAGTGGTACGCAGACAAATTTTAAAGCCGAGGGCACATACACTTTTTCACCATAGTAACTCAGTCTTGAAAAATGTGAGCCCTGAATGTGAGACCTGGGCAAAGGATATTTTATCCCACATTACCTACCTTCATTCTATAGAATATACTTCTTTAAACAACCCAAGAGTTTAGATATATACAAGATAGAATTGCAACAAATCATATACAAGATAGAATTCTACTCCATGATTATCCAGCCTCTACCTAAATACATCTAGTTACAGATATCTTACTCTCTCAATTGTAGTAAGCCTCTCACTCTCTGAAGTGCTTCTTAACATTGAGTCAAATTCTACCTTCTTATAAGTTATACCTATTGGTGAAGCTAGAATGAAACAAAAAAAATATTTTACAGGAGATTAATGAGATAAAAATGAGCCATTTGGCCAGTGCCTCAGACACCAAAAATATTTTCTATTTATTGTCATCAGAACCTTTGAAAATACTTCATAGAATGGTCTCCATGCATGTGAAGATTAAATAAAATAAAATATTCAATATATTTGAAAGTGCTTTATGATGCAGTGGGATTATTGAAGTTCTACGTAGAAACAAGAGACTGAACATAATGGATCCCTTCCATCAATAATATTATCTCATCACTCTCTGCTTAATTCAGAATGATTCCTAAATGTTTTAAAAACATAATGTTGCCTGAAAATATCAAGCCAAACTGGAATAATAAGACTTAAGACTAAAGGAACTATATTTAAACAATGAACTCTAGTTGATAAATTTACTTCTTGCAATAGCAGCAATCTACTCTCCTGGAACCAAAATCTATTTTAGTTTCCTAGCATGCGCAAGCAAATACTGTGAAATGGCTTGGCTTAAACAATGGGAATTTATAAGCTTACAGTTTTGAGGCTGAGAAACTGTCCAAATCAAGGGATCATCAAGGTGACGCTTTCTTCTGAAGAGCAGCTGCTGGCGATCCTTGGCTCCTCTGCCACGTGGCAAGACACATGGTGGCATCTGCTGGTCTCTCCCTTCTCTTCTGGGTTTCACTGATTTCAGCTTCATGCTTTCTTGGCTTTCCCTCTGCCCAAATTTCATTTTCCTATAAAGGACTCCTGTAATTGAATTAAGGCCCATCCTGATTGAGGTGGGTCACACCTTAACTGAAGTAGCCCCGTTAAAGGGTCCTACTTATAATGGGTTCACACCCACAGGAATGGATTAAATTTAAGAACATGTTTTTCTAAGATACATACAGTTTCAAACCAAAACACAGCAGTACAGGTTGACAATTCTGAAACTACTTTACATGCATACTGGGAGTCAACAAGTAAGTATGTGAATTATGGAGAGTGGGAGCTAAATTTCTTACTGGTGGTGAGACAAGTTACAGCTCAGCATAAAAAGAAAACCTAGAATAAAGGTATATGGGAAGTCTTTGTATTATTTGTGCAACTTCTCTGTAAGAATGAAATTATTTTAAAATAAAAATTTTAAAACCAGAGAGCATTTGTAGAATGAAATGAGAAAATTAACAAAGAACCATGAAATTAAGATGTGGGAGAATAACTTCTGTTTTGATAATAGCTGTCAGTTTCATAATTTAACCGTTATACTGCAAAATTATGTTTCCTATTTACAAAGTGTGCGGTATACATTATGTTTGCCTTATAGAGGAAGCAGAAATGATTAACCTTAAAGGCCTTGCATAAAGCTTTATAACCACCGGTTGTAAGAATCAAATAGGATAGTAGCTGTGAAAGTGCTGTGAAGATATGAGGTATGTAAGAAGCTAAATAAGCAAAGACGGCCAAATAACAGTCTAAAACAAACTGAATTTATTACTTGCCTGGCAAAGGAGGGCTGGCACCACTCCAGTGTGTTCAGAGTTCACAGAGACTTGTCCTAAGCAGAAATTGAAGGGGTTAAATATAGCCTCCCCCACTCCCTGCCCCCAAAGGAAGGAAAACAGCAACTAGGACAAGATTCTGAGTTCAAGTCTCTGGTTGGCTTATGAAGTGGATTGTGAAGGATTGGCAAGACTTTCTTTAATAGCCCTCATTATCATGTTCAGTCTAACTTTGAAGGAAAAATGGACCTAGGGGATTCCTAGGTGTGCCTTCATTGCTATGATTTAAGGAAAAGCATTGGGGCCATCTGATAATATTTGATACAAATTTACAAGTTTAAATTGTTTTCTAATAATTTTTTCAAGGATGTTTTACTATTTCATTGTTTAGAGAGAAGTGAAAAAAAATCTAACAAGGATAAGTTTTGAAAAAATTCTAAGGAGAAAGACTAACCTTGGAGAGGCATTTATAAATTTGCTTTCTGAAGGATAGACAGCAAGATCATGTTCATGATAAGAGTATAACAAAATTTCATAATTGGGTTGCCTAATTTCAGCAACTCATTTCCTTGAATTTTAATTATATGTTGAGTAGGTATTTGGATATACCCTTATGAAGCTCAGAACAGTGATCAGGGAAAAAGATACTAAAATTCTTGAAGGAGAGAAGGGAGCAGAGTGTAAGTAATATTTAAAGAAATAATAGATACAAATTTTCCAGAACAGGTGAAAAACACCAAGCAACAGATTCAACAGGCCCATCGAAACTCAAGCAGTGTAAATGGAAAGTACTCCATGGTAAATAAACACATGAAAATAACTTTAACTTTGCTAGCCATCAAGGAAATGCAAATTAAAACCAGCACAAGATACCACTACACACTTATCAGAATTTCTAAAATAAAGAAATATTTAATTATATATAACGTTTCAAAAACAATAGGATCAGTAAGCTATTAATGTAAATCCAGAGGCATCTCTGGATTTTCTATTTTTGTTGATTTTAATATTAAAATTTCACATAAGACAGAAAGCTTGAATGGTCAGTAGTTTTCTATACTCAAATACAAAGATAAAATTCAATACGGAATGACTTCCAGATATTCCTAGAATGATCTTGAATTTATACACCTTTGGCCTTAAATGTGTTTTTGAACCACAGGGAAACAGAGTTGAGTTCATCACACAAATAATATAGTGGCATATTATGATCACTAGTGTAACACCCCTCTTGTTTAAATGTTTTATGTTATTACATTCATCCATCATCCTTCTCTCACCCTCTTCCACCCAACTTTAGGTATCTGCTCTATTGTTTTTAAGGTGTCTTCAGATAAGAATATTTGAAAAATATGTTGGATTCTTTGGTGTGTGCCAGTGTTTCAAATTTGCATAAATAATATGATACTATAGATCTCATTCTTTTTCTTAAATGTCTGTAACACTCGGTTTTTACGCACTATACTGTAGCGGCAAGTGTATCTGGACCATTGCTTCTCATTGATGCATAATTCTCCAATGCTGTCATCATCCAATTCCCTGGTGATGGGCTCCAAGTTCTTGTTATTCCATTCTAAGGTGTGCCCCCTGTGGAGGTCTCTGGGACTGTCTTTAGGGTGAGTGTGCACAAGAATGAGATTGCTGGGGCCCAGCCCCAAAGATATAAGTTCATGAAGCTCTGCCAGCCCACTCTCCAAAGTAACTGCACTAGTTTTCACTTGCACTAGCAGAGCATGAGTATCCCTGCTTAACACCAACACTTGATAGTATCTGGTTTTCTATTTTTTCCGAATAGATGAGTATAAAGTGGTCACGCCTTGTTATTTTAAATTTCATTTTTCTAATAATAGTTGTTATCTTTAAGCAAGAACACCTCATTCATATATATTGTTATCTATAATACATTTTTATCCATTTAGGTACTCCTTTGGGAGAAAGGGTTTTATTTTTTTTTATTTTTTGTATTGATTTGCAGGAGTTCCTTGTCTATTCTAGATATTTATCCCTTGGTTGGTTTCAGCTGTTGCAAATATTTTCTCCCACCTGTTAACTACATCTGTATTGTTTATTTGACCAGAAATATTTATTGTTGATACAGGGAAATACATCGATTTTTTTTCTTTTATTATTTGGTTTTGGGGAGCCCTAAGAAAAGGTTCAAAGGTATCTTTTACATTGTTTTCTATTAACTTTTCACATTTAGATCTTTAATCCATGAGGAGTATTTTGGTATGGTTTATACTATAAGGATCCAATTTTATTTTTCTCAAAATTGTGAGCCATTTTTTTCCCAGCTCCGTCTACTAAAAGTAAACCATCCTTTTCCTGACTATTAAGTCATCTGTTCAATGCTAAGTTCTCACATATATGCAGCTGTTCCTCAGGCTTCTGATTTGCTTCTTAGACCTATTTGTTAGTTCTTACACTAGTATCACACTATTTTTTAACACTGATTTGTATTATGTCTCATATCTGATAGGAGTAGTTACCCAATTTGCTGTTCATAGACCTTTATTCTTCCACATAAATTCTTCTAGGAATTGCATTAAATTCATAAATTAATTTGAAAAGAAATGATATCTTTACTACGTTAGGTGTTTGCATCTATGAACATGGGACATATTCCCATCCATTTGGTTATTTGAGTCTTTTAAAAGAAAATATTAAATATTCAAATTTAAAATATTTCCTTGTTAGATTAAAGTCTAGATATGTAATAATTGTTGCAATCTTATTTTTTATTTTTCCTATTGGTGGTTATTGATGGTAGTGAAATTTGCTGATGTTTTTTAGATTTTGCAGGTGGCAATCTTGTGGAACTTTCTTACAAGTTCTTAAAGTTTGTCTGAGTTTTCTATGTCAGTATGTCATTTCTCTTCCAAAACTTTTATCTAGTATTGCCTCATAAGCTCGCCATTTTATTGGACACTAGTGATGAATATCAGTTTGCTTCCAGTCTTCAAGCAATTAAGTCTAAATTTTTTTTTTTTCCATTAAGTAGTATGGCTTTGCTTTAGGTCTCTGGTACATGGACTTTTTTTAAAAGTCAAGGATATCGCCTTTTATTCTTAGTTGTTGGAATGCTTTTAAAATACATAATCTCAAATATTGAGATTATTAGAATTTTCTCCACTAGTTGATTAAAGTGTTGAGTTTAATTACTAGATCTTCTGAATATTCTTACATTCCTAAGATAAAGCCTACTTGTTTATGCTATCTTTTATTTTAACTATCTGATTGAATTTGATTAATGTTTAATTTTGGAATTTTTCCATCCATGTTCATTAGTGAAATTGGCCAATAGTTTTATTTTCTTGTGCTATATTTTACTGTTTTGCAATGAAAATAATTTGGGCATCTTTCCTTCTGTTTCCTGAAATACTTTTATAAGAAAAGAATTCCCTGAAAATCTTAGTTATATGGCTGATTTATTGTGAAAAGGAAACTTTTTGTAGAAAGGAAAAGGGAATGTTTGATTTTCTTATCTTAAATGATTTTTTTTGTTCTTATTTCAATCTTGGAATTTCATGTTTCTCCTGAAATTATCTAGATTTTCTATTTATTTAATACATCATTATTCATAATTTTCCTTATACAAGTCTGCATTGTTTAATGTTGTTTCCCCTTTATCATTCTATATAATGTTTGCCCCCATCACCTTTCAGAGATTTTTCTATCTCTGTAGTTATGTCAGAGAACCAGCTTTTAGTTTTGTTCATGCTTCTCATTTATTTGCTATCTATTTCATTGATCTTCTATATTTATTTTTCTGGTGGTTATCCTAAATTTATTAAGACCCATATTTTTCATTCTCATGTTCTAAGGGCATGGATATCTGTATCTTCTCTCCAGAAAAGACATGCATCTCATAATCTCTCTTGTCTCTTCTTTGTCAGCCACTGAAGTTTTAGTTTAGTATTTTATAAATATAATTTTTCCTTTTACGTACTTCCCTGCATAGATACTTATTTGCACAACAAAATACTTACTTACACTTACATCCCCTCTTACCGTCCCTCCTGGATTAATTTCTCTTACTCTAATACAGCTCCTCTCAGAATACTTTCAAGGCACTTCTCTGCATGGTGAGCATTGTGTATTAGTTTTCTATTGCTGTGTAACAAATTACTACAAATTTAGCTGCTTAAAACAACACCCAATTTATTAGCTCAGCGCTCGTAGGTCAGAGATTCTCTGCTCAGGGGAGACAAGGTTAAAGTCAAGGTGTTGGTGGGGCTATGCTGTTACCTAGAGGCTCTGGGAACAACACTCTTCCAAGCTTATTTAAGTCGATGGCAGAATTCAGTTCCATTGTGGCTGGAGTTCTGAGGTCCCAGCTTCCTTGCTGTCTGTCAGCTAGGGTCACTCACCCGCATTCCTTCTCACATGGCCCCTCCCTCTTCACAGCCAATGCAATAGGGCAAATCCTTCCTGTGCCTCAACTTTCCCTTCTGCCAGCCAGAATCATGTGATTATAATTTCAAATGCAAATCCCTTCACAGCAGGACTTAGATTGATGTTTGATTTAATAACCAGGGGAAGAAGCGGGCATCTTCAGATTTCTGCCTAAATATTTTGTACACATAAGAAAAATTTTATAACCATATTTTAAAAGTGATAGTTTAGATGGACGAAAAATCTCGGTTTAGATTTTGTTCATTCAAACTTGAAAAATATTGTTGTCTCCTTGCAGTCACTCTTACTGACAACTGTGATGTTGATCAGACTTTCGTTTCTTTGTAGTTTTTCTCCTATATGTCTTTGTTGCTTTTAAAGTTTTCTCTATCTTTGATTATCTTAAATTTTATCATGTTTGTCCTGCTTACATTTCATGAGCTCTTCTGTTCTGAAGTCTCGTATTTTATATTTGGAAAATTCTTGGTCTTATTTTTTATAATATTTCTAACCTTCTGTGGTTATATTTGGTTCTCCTTTTGTATATCCCCCTTAAATGTCTGTATAACAGAGATGTTCTCACATCTACTTCTTTTCTCCATATAACCTAATGTTTAAAACATTTTCTCTTTACTAAAACTTCTGGAGAATTCCTTTAAAGTATATTTCAGTTCACTAATTCTTGTTTCGTTGTTTTAAATCTAATTTTAGTTTTTATCAAAGTAATACATGGACAATACATTGCAAGTCAGATAGTACTGTTAGGTTTACAATGGAAACCAGTTTCCCTCCTCAATCATTCTTTTTTATTTACTTCTTTTCCCTCCATCCTTTTATCATTCTAGTTTCTGCTCCCCTGAGACAAATGCTTTCAACTCTTTTTTGTCACTCTTTCTTCTCCAAATTCTCAAATAACATTTCTTGGTTTTAATAAAATCCTACTTTGGCTTATATCTACTGATTTATTGTTCCAAAAATTAAGGTTTTTATTTTAATCGTATAATTCTCCATACCATCATAAGACACACATAATACAGATACTTCTCATTTTCCTAATATTCTTATATTTTTTGCTAAATCAATATTGTTTACATTTTTATTATTGTTCATAGCCTACCCATGTGTTCCCATTTCTAGAGTTGCTGTCATGCAAAATACCAGAAATGGACTGGCTTTTATAAAGAGGATTTATTAGGTTACAAATTTACAATTCTGAGGCCATTAAAGTGTCCAAACTAAGGTGTCAACAAGACAATATTTTCACTGAAGAAGGGCCTATGGCATCCAGAACACCTCTGTCAGCTGAGAGGCACTTGGTTGGCATCTGCTGGTCCTTTGCTCCTGGGTTCTGGTTTCAAAATGGCTTTCTTCAAAATGTCTCTGGGCTTCTTCTCTCTTAGTTTTTGTCTCTCAGCTCCTCTGCATCCTTGCTTGTTCTCCCAGGGTGTTTCTCTCTAAGCGTCTGAGGGTCCTCTCTTAACTTCTCTGGGGCAAATTCTAGGCTTCATCTCTTAGCTTAGCATCTCCAAAAGTCTTTCTGTCTGCATCTCCAAGCATCTCCAAGCATCTCCAAGTGTCTGGGTTTGTGTGGGCTCTCTCAGCTCTCTTCAGGATTCCAGTGATCTAATTAAGACCAACCCTGAATGGGTGGGGTCACATCTCCTTGGAAATAATCTAATCAAAGGTCCCACCCCACAAGATTAGAACAAAAGAACATGGCTTTCAGGGGTCCATAACAGCTCCAAACCAGCACACCATGTAATGTGTCATAATTACATTTCATCCTTTATAACTTTTTTTTATTTTCTGGGAGTAAAATTTCCTTGTTTTGTTTGCACTGTTGTACTATTCCTTCAAATGTCTGGTGATCACTTGTTATAATGAAGCAATGAAAGGCTGAATATAATCTTTGTGGGAATAGTTGGGTGGAGCTTATTGACTAGGTAACTTTGCTACAGGATAATAAGCAGAGACTTGACCCTTTAAGGTGGGGGGAGGGGGTGGGGGAGAGCTAAAGCCTGAGTGTCAGTAGGTCATTTTACTTAGACCAATTCCCTGAGGGAGAAAATTTTTTATCTCCTGCCTAGTTGTATAAGCCTTGCACTCAGCAGCCTTGACATCAGGCAAGAAAAGGAATTTAATATAAGTAGGGGAATCAGTAGGCTTACTTCCACATAAATTCCCTGTTTTTAGGGTACTGCCTCATCTCCAACATGCAGCTTTGCTTGGAGTTGCCCAGCCCAGTGCCACTCTAGTTCAACTCATCCTCAAAGTAAATCTCCAATCCTCTAGCTATTGTTTGGGAGTAGGGGAATTGAATATAGATTTTTACATTTATTTACAGATTTTAGATCAGCCTACCTTTTTTTAGCTCCCATGCTGCCTTTAAGGGTACCTGGGACCTCTATTTCCATAGTCTTTCTGGGGTCCTGTGACATATTGACCCATTTGCAGTCAATTACCTTGTGTTTCTCCAGTCTTCCAGGTCAGTTACAATTCTTTGGTTTGATTTCCAGGTTACTTTTGTGGATTTGCTAAAATTTCCTCTCGAGTCATTTTAGGTTTATGCCTCTCAAATTTAGTTAATGAATTATACATGGAAAAAAATCAGAAGCAGAAAACAAACTACAACAACAAAACAAAAACATGTGCACCCCTAGAATGAGGAAGCAAATGGGAGGGCAAAGCAATAGTCAAGAAATATTTATAGCTTCGTGTATATACATGGGTTAGTACACACATACATATTTCCTTGCACTGTTAACTGAGAGGGTCTAGAAGTAAAAACACACCAGAAGCGATGAGCACACCTAGCACACAGATATTGGTTTCCAATACCACTCTCCAATAAAAGGAACCAGTGCTCCTTGGAGAAAATAGCTGATTCTGAACTGGAGCAGGAAACATACATAATGAGCCTGGGGCATTCTGTAGTGCCAGAAAGTAAGAGATCAACAAAACCACAATGACTGGGTACGCTAGAGGGAAGCAGGAGCCTACTGAAAGGGCACCCAAAGGCCAAAACAAAAAAATAAAATGTAGTACTGGATTATAAGCCAAAGTATAAAATAAATGTGAGTCCATACTGATATAAATAAATGAATGAATAAATAGATGCAGGAGAAATAGACAAAGCTCCCCTGCAGAAAAATTCCAAAATATTTATGTAGCTACTTGCTTTTCATAGTGAGTTTCTTGTAAAGTGTATAATGTGGAAAGTGGAGGGAAGGGGAAGTGAGAGTGGTGGTAACTTTGTAGAGGAGAAGCCTGACAAGTCCTACCTCAGCCAGGTGATCAAGACTTACAGAAATAGTGATAATCGTGTTGATAGTATGACCCTGGGTATGATGTGATGAGAACAGCACCGTATCTATGGGATCATCTTCCCCCAAACTCATAGTTCTAGTCTAATCATAAGAAGAACATCAGACAAATCCCAGCTGAGTGACATTCTACAAAATTACTGACCATTACTCTTCAAAATTGTCAAAGTCATCAAAAACAGGCAAAGTCTGAGAAACTGGCACAACCAAAAGGAGCCTAAGGAGATACGACAACTAAAAGTAATGTGATATCCTAGACAGAATCCTAGAACAGAAAGAAATGGACTCTAGGTAAAAACTAAGGAAATCTGAATAAAGTATGGATGGCAGTTAATAATAATGTGTCAACACTGGTGCACTGAGTGTGACAAATGTGTCATACTAATGTAAAGTTAATAGTGAGGGAAACTGGGTGTAAGGAATGAGGAAACTGTACTATCTTCTGTAAATATAAAATTATTCTGAAAGTAAAAGATATTTTAAAAATGAATAAAAATCAGTGTCAAAGGCTGCTCACAAGTCAATTAAGATGACAGAAAATATCACCTGGATTGAGTAACATGGAAATTTGGGGTTATTTTAAGGAGAAGTCTTTCTATAGTATGATTGGGGTGAAAGCTACATGCAATGAGAAGAAAGAGGACAGCATAGAAAGATATTTATTTTTTTCAATCCTATACTCTGACATTTTTCAACAGTGTTTATCCAAACATTGCTTCAAATGTGTTAATTTTGTTAATTTTTTGTAGGGAAAAAAAGATTTAGGAAACAATTATATTAAATCAAACAGGTTTTCCTACAGCAAGACTACCCCAAGCCTTTAATATATGTATAGTGTAATTCTCCAAGAGAATATAACTTTTCCCAAGATAATTTGACTAAAGAATAATCTAAAACCTAGAGACTAATCTGCCACAAGCTAGCAAGAACTCAGATTACTCCCAATGATACTCCCATTCATCAAGTGAGAAATCTGAGTCATCTCATTTCATTCATAAATCATAGACAGTAATACCCACTTTCAGTCAGACAGTGGCTCTAGATGCTTCTGCAGTTAGCTATGAAAATGGGAGACACTTTCCTGGATTGAAGGTTACAGAATTCAGTCAAATTCAGTGTCATATAGACTACTTCTTGATGGACTTAGCCACAAGAGATATCAGAATATCTTAATGTACGCCACCTTTTCCAGTATCTAATTGCAGTTATCCAGTCTTCTACATCAAACTTGATGTCTCTCTTGGAGGGCACAAGGATTGACTCTGGACATTTTCATTGGGTTGGACTAAGAACTATGGCTTTAACTTCCCAAAGGCTTCTTATTCCAGTTCTTATCGCAGCCTTAAGTCTTTGATCAGGTGACTGATGAGCAGCCCTGTTTTAGCAGATGGAGGCTGACTCTCTCTTTAAGGTTTCACCAATAACACCTGTGTGACCCATTACGAACGCTCAACCTCTCTGCCTCTGCACACCTGTTGGAATTTCAAATAGCTCAGACTCTAGCCCACATAAGAATCACCACCTGGCTCCACCTCCTAATAATAAAAGTCAGACCCACTCCTTTTCATCATTCCTGCTTCATTCCTGGCCAAATTTGAGCTCTTCTTGAGGAATCCTTTGACTGTTTATTACGTGAGTAACAAATTTTATTTCGTAGACATTGGTGCCCATGTGTCATTCGTCTCTACATCCGTATAAATTCTAGAGCATGGAGGGGGAGAGGAGGGCTGCCCAAAATCCAGTATTGGATCCTAGGTGCCCAAATAAAACAACTACACATGAAGGACATTAGCTTAGGCACCACTATTACTCAAGCCCTTGACACAGAAGTCTGTTGATAAGGAGTAGCAGATAGATAAAGAAAGGAGTTGAGCCCTCCTCCCTTCCCTTCCTTCTGTTGTTTGATGCCAGCATAAATATGATCCCAAGATGAATGTCAGATTCTGTGTGTGCTTCTCCCAAACTATGCTTGGTCGATCTCACAACAACTTCTGCCCCAGGGGAAGCCCTAAAAATCGAAACTCCTGGTGTGATGCAAACAGGATAGATGAATGCCAACTGCTGTAGTCTTAGACAGGGTAGGGCTAGGGCTCAATATGTTAAAGCTTCTCTTATCTCCAGTGTGGGATTCAAGAACCTGCTCTTTTCTTGTCCATCTCTCCCCAAGATGCTTTATTAAAAGCAGGAGATGATTCCTAATTGGTCTGCCTTACTCCCAAGGCCCACTAATTTAAAAACTATGCTCTCCTCCAGGTGGCTCACACTGTCTTTAAGGTAAAGCTACACTGAGCATAATTAAAGCTGAAAAGTCTCGTGTTTAGCGTCGGCTGGCAAATACAAATGATTTCTACAAAGCTGCTCAAAACAATATGTGTTAAATTAAAATGTGGCCAAAGTAGAAAAATATGGTCAGTCTAAAACTAAACATAGTCAATGTCTTTCATATTCCCTGTCCCTAACAGTAATAATCACAATGATATTCTTTGGGAAATTTGCAATTTATCTACCAATTTTATCATCCACTATGCCTTCTTTCTATCGTCATCTACAGACATCCAGGCCCCTCTTCCTTGATCCTTGCAGATCACAGCATGTAGATCACTCTCTCTCTCTCCACCAGTTCTCCTTTCATAACTCTTGGTAGTTTCACTACTGGTGCAGTACAATACCCTAGCTCCTTGGTTCCCTTATCTTCTTACTTCCAGAATTCTTGTCCTTAGTTACATAGTTCCATGGCTATATTCTAGTTCTTGTCATATGCCTTAATTATGTTAATTTCAAATATTCCACCATTAGATGTCCGCCACTTATCTTTCTATTTCACAATCACAATTCTTCAGCCCTACAGGGATCACTAAGGTATTATTGATCTATCACCTCATCCATCAACCATCTTATATCCTCATCTTCCTCTTTATGTTCCATGATCTATAATTATAATAGCTGAAGAATTCTAAAAGTCAAACTCTTCCCTGAAATTCAAATTTGAATATACAATTACCTGTTTGTCATCTCCTTTGGGATATCTTTAAGCATCTCAAATTATGTAAAAAATAGAAATCCTGACTCCAGCCACCTCCCACACAAACAAAAAATCATTACTCCGTCTTCAGGTCTTTACTATCTCAAAAGTAACTCCAGTTGCTTGACCAACCAGGATTCTTCTCTTTCTCCTACTCTCCACAGCTAATATATCAAAACACCTTCCTCCTAAACCTTTATAACATATCCCTAACCCTCCATTTCTAACCAATTCCAACAATATTTTATAATCCAAGCCACCATTCTTCTTTTGTTCAGGCTGTTGCAATAGTAGTACTTCATCTGGTTTCCATGCTTCCACATTTGTTTTTCACAGTCTATCTCCCTAAAGTCAGAGAAGTACTTTGAAAACCTAAAATAAATCGTTACCCTTCTCTGCCCAAACCTTTCAATAGTGGGTGCCAATAGTACTTGTGCTGGCTTGGATGTATTATGTCCCCCAGAAAAAGACATATTCTTTGATGCAATTTTGTGGGACAGACATATTAGTGGGGATTAAGTTGGAACGTTTGGGTTAGGTTGTTTGCATGGAAATGTGCCCCACCCAGCTGTGGGTGATGACTCTGATGAGATATTTCCATGGAGGCGTGGCCCCACCCATTCAGGGTGGGCCTTGATCAGTGGAGCCATATAAATAGGTGACGGGCAGAGGGAACTCAGTGCAGCTGTGACATTTTGAAGAGGAGCTACAGCCAAGAGGGACACTTTGAAGAAAGCACAGGAGCTGCAGATGAGAGACAGTTTGAAGATGGCCATTAAAAGCAGACTCTTGCTGTAGAGTAGCTGAGAGAGGACAAATATCCCAAGTGCAACTGAGAGTGACATTTTTGAGGAACTGCAGCCTAGAGAGGAACGTCCTGGGAGAAAGCCATTTTGAAACTAGAACTTGGAGCAGACACCAGCCACATGCCTTCCCAGCTAACAGAGGTTTTCCAGACACCATTGGCCATCCTCCAGTGAAGGTACCCAATTGCTGATGTGTTACCTTGAACACTTTATGGCCTTAAGACTGTAACTGTATAACCAAATAAACCCCCTCTTATGAAAGCCAATCCAACTCTGGTGTTTTGCATTCTGGCAGCATTAGCAAACTAGAACAGTACTCAAAATAAAATCTAAAGTTCTTACCATGTCCTATAATACATATATGATTTGGCACCTAACTTCCTCAATGACCCTGCCTCCACCACTCTGCTACTTCCTTGCCCCTCTCCAAAGTACTGGTATACCTGCTGGTTCTCAAAAGCGTTAAGCGTCTTCTACCTCTGGACCTTGAACTTACTGTGTTTGAAAATTCTTTCACTGATATCCCAGCTCAAATGTCACTTTCAAAATTCCCTTCCCTGATACTTCCCACCTCCATCAATCTACCCCCTTACTCTGCTATTTTTCTTCATAGCACTAATAGCATTGAGAGATATATGTGTGTGTATGTGAATGTGTATTTGTGTATATTTTATATTACCCCCACCCCAGAATGTTGCCTCATGAAAATAAGGCCTTTGCTTGTGCACTGATTTCAATAGTAGACACTTAAATATTTGTGGAGTGAATATATTTATGGAGTGAATAAATAAAGTTGACAGGAATAAAAGAACACATTTTAATATTTAAAATATTAGATGCCATTTTTACTGGAATCCTTTATTATTCACTCACTCACCCAGTAAATATTCTTTGAGTTCCAAACACCAGGCACGATGTTAGATGCTAAGAGAGAGGGGCCTACTCTAGGGGAACCAGCAGCTTAATGAGAAGCATACGCCTTAAGAAATAAAAATGTGTTATAGGGTATTCTAAGTAACAGCGTATCAGTGATGAACAATTAGTAAAGGTCTTTAAGAAAAAAATGATAGAATCTGGTTGTAAAGATGAAATGGTTAATAAATTTGAAAGTGCTGTACAAATTGGGGAGGGAGGTTAGTTATTAAGTCTTTGAGGCAAGGGAGGGAGCCAGATTATCACTACAGGTCTGTTTCACTCTTGGGGTTTTCTGAAAACTACTATCATCTATTAGGTTCCACATCATTAAATTGACTAGATTCTTGTTTTCTGAGTTAATTTGACTCTGTATGTCCATGGATTAAAAATACATCAAAGAATGCTCTAGCAGACATTCTAAAGGACAAAGATACTGAGCTGAAAGATGAGCTTACAGATACTTCTTCTGAAACACATCATCAATAAAAAGATGCTCATGGTAAGGTCAAAACACTACTATAAAGAAGATACACAGTTTCAATTGTATTTTGTTTTGAGGATCATATGAGGAAATGTGAACAAAGTATAACCAAGAAACTCATTTTGGAAGATCCAAGGAATCTGAGGAGTTCAACCTCAATATAGCAATACTGTACATTAACTTTTATTGGACATTAGGTTACATGTTCAACATCTTAACAAATATATAGAAATATTTTAGATCAAATTAAATGCTAAATGAACTTGGGGTTTATTTCCATATTTGAAAAAGCAAGCTGCTACCCAATGAGAAAAAACAAAATATTAACTAGAAGGCATATTGAATGTTCAATATCTCTTGAGATTCAATAGAAAATTCTTTAAATCACCTTGGTGTACTCCTGACAAGGAAATTTTCCCCACTCCCCTTGCTTTCCATATGCTATTGAGAACAAATGAGGTATAACAAAGAGTTCTCATGAATCTCTCAAACTTCCTCAATTTGTTAAACAAATTGTGTAGGTAAGAGCCTATGTTACTTCAGCTGTTTTTCCTTTCAGATTTAAACAACAAAATTTAATGTAGGTCTTAGTTTTTGACAATGTACTTCAGAGACTGCAGTTCCTCTTGCTGCTGCTGTCTTCTCTTTGGCTTAAGACCATACGTTTGCACTTCAAGGCAGTAGCTGGACATATAAGAGCTACGACAAGGTTTCTTCCACTCATATATCAAGCACTGCACATTTAAAATATGGAACCAAACTCAGAGGTTTGACATACAGAACTTGGGTAGTACTTCAGCTACAACACTGATTGCTTGACTTTGAACTTTGGCTTCTTGTCCTTTCTGTTGTTGATTATAAAACAGGGATTTTAATAAGTTTCCCACCAATCTTTTAGGATGAAGTGTGAACATGATGAATATGAAAAGTACTATAAATAATACAGTAACTCTTTTGTTACTTAGAAAACAAGTTTATATAAGGCCAGACATGTGCCAGATACTCTGTACTTTATTTTGCAAAGCAAATAAAGCCAGTTCCTTGCTTACAGTCTAGACAGGGTTATGGGCACATAACTGGATAATTTCTGAGGGCAACTCAGACTTCTTTTTTGGATGTATCATACTGTATCTTGAAGGGTGTATGACTATTAAATAGTCATCTCTCCCCCTAATCTGATAGGATTTCCCAGGCAGAAAAAGCATTGTGAGCAAGGGCAAAAAAGACTGTTGTATGAAAAAAACTGGCATGTTTTTTCCTTTAAATTACTGAATAGGAAAATATAAAGCAGAGAGTTCAAAGAAACACTGGAGAGTTGAGAATGAACAAGTCAAAGAGAGACTTACTAAGAACTTTGGACTTAATTCTGTGGATTTGGGGGGAGTCACTGAAGAGTTTTATGGAAAAAGTTACATGGTCATAATCCGGTTTTATGTAGATCATTCTGGCAGTAATGTGGAGAGATTTGAAAAAGGCTGGAGTGGAAAATACCAGTTAGTAGGGTATCGCTACATGAAATGATGAGTCTCAAGTAGGGCAATTATGGTATAAGTGGAACACTGGAACTAATTCACAAATACTTGGCAAGTAAACTGACAGAACATGGTGATATATGGTATAAGAAGAAGGTAACATTTATGATAATTTCCAGAATGTGGGCTTGTGAGAAAGAGCAGAAGGTCTTAGAAAAACTGAGCCACAGGATACAATTAGAGTAGGTGATCAGAGTTTGATTAGTAAGGAAATGAACATCATAAATCCAGCTTTGATCATGTTGAAAATGAGAAGCTTGCAGAAGAGCCATAGATGATGTTGAGTAGGTATTTGGATACAACATTATGAAACTCAGAACAGTGATCAGGAAAAAAGATACCAAAATTCTTGAAGGAGAGAAAAGAGAGCAGAGTATAGGTAATATTTAGAGAAATAACAGATACAAAGTTTCCAGAACAGGTGAAAAACACCAAGCAACAGATTCAACAGGCCCATCTAAAATCAAGCAGTATACATAGAAAGTACTCCATGGTAAATAAACACATGAAAATAGGTTTAACTTCACTAGCCATCAGGGAAGTGCAAATTAAAACCACCATGAGATACCACTATACACTTATTAGAATGTCTAAAAGAAATATTGATATTAGCAAATTCTGACAAAGATGAGCAGAACCAGGATCTCTCTTACTTTGCTAGAAATCAGCCTGACAATTTCTCAAACAGATTGCAAACCAAGATGGCAGTGTAAGATGCTCCAGTGTGCCATCCCCAAACAGAATCTTTGAGCAGTAAAAACTGGCAGTGTTGTCTCCCTCAAAACTCTGGAAAATAAAGGATTGCAGTAACTGGATGAGGGTCAAATCAAGAAAATCCAGCCTTAATCAGAAAAGGAGAAGACTGTGGTTCTCTTATTGGCCTCTCCCCAAACCCCTTGCCCCATGTGTGTGGATCCAGTCTATGATCCCATTGTGGATCTCTGGCCCTGTTCCAGAGGGTGCAGAGTAATCCCTGTTTTCATACCAGGGTGCTTATATGTCCATGCCAGTCTATCAGGTAGCAGCCTGAAACACTGAACCAGAAAACTCTTGTGTGGCTCATTTCCCCAGAACTTGCTCTACAGGCAGAAGCAGCTTGTAGACAGCTAAAGCGTTTTAAGAAACAATTAAGTCCAAACAGCTTGGAGCAAAGGTTTACTTGCCCTGGAAGGTGGAGTAAGACTATTGCACAGGGAGTTGAGGGAGCATTTGAATTCCTGTAAACAGGGGAATTCCTAAGGCTATGAGCAAGCACAAGTCCAAGATAAGATGCAGGCTCAAAAAAAATGGAGAGGTCCCTCAACTTTACATTTGACATGGGCTGATCTTCTTGACAGGCGGGCTAAACTGATGGATGGTACCAGGCAGTTAGAACCAATTTGCAAAGGATGTGAAAGGTGTCTTTGGCATTGGCTTGTTTGTTTTTGTTATCTCCTAGAACTCAAGGAAATCTTAGTCATATCACTAGCTGGATATAAACTTAAGAATCAAACAGAGCAGGGACTAAATCCCAAAGTTAACACTCTAAAATGTTAAAATGTACCGTGTGGAAGAAAAGACAAACAACAAAATAGCATATGATGGCCAAAATTGAAAAACCATCAATGAAGAAAGCCAGACTTTGGGCATACCACACAAAGACTAAAAAGTGATCCTCATTATGCTCAAGGAGATAAAGTAAAACACAAAGAAATAAAAGACATTAGGAAAACAATGAATGAGCAATATGAGAATCTCAAAGAGAAATTTTAAATAAAGCAAACAGACTAACTGGAGATGAAGAAAACAATAACTGAAATGAAAAATTCCTTAGATGGTTTCAACAGCAGATTGGAGCTGGCAGAATAAAGAATCAGTGAACTCAGAGACAAGACAACAGAATGATTCAGGCTGAGGAGCAGAAAGAAAAAAAGTATGAGAGAAAGTGAATTGAGCCTAAGAAACCCATGGGACACCACCAAGTATACCAATATATGCATTATGGGAGTCCCAAAAGGAAAAGAAAGAGAAAGAGGCAGAAGGAATATTCAAAGAAATGATGACTGAAAACTTCCCAAATTTAATAAAAGACATGAATATGCACTTTCAAGAATCTTGGTGAATTCCAATGAACCCCAAACAAGACAAACTTAGAACTATGCCCAGACACATAGTAGCCAAACTGTCAAAAGGAGAGAGTTCTGAAAGCAGTAAGAGAAAAGTAATGTATTATGTACAAGGGAGTCCCAAGAAGATAAGTGTGATATCTCATCAGAAACCATGGAGGCAAGAAAGCAGTGGAAGAAATAATTAAAGTGCTGAAAGAAAATGATTGCCAACTGTTCTAGTTGGCTAATGCTGCCAAAATGCAAAACACCAGAGACGGATTGGTTTTTATAAAAGGGGGTTTATTTGGTTACACAGTTACAGTCTTAAGGCCATAAAGTGTCCAAGGTAACACATCCACAATTGGGTACCTTCACTGGAGGATGGCCAATAGTGTCCGGAAAACCTCTGTTAGCTGGGAAGGCACGTGGCTGGCATCTGCTCTGGAGTTCTGGTTTCAAAATGGCTTTCTCCCAGGACACTCCTCTCTAGGCTGCAGTTCCTCAAAAATGTCACTCTTAGTTGCACTTGGGATGTTTGTCCTCTCTCAGCTTCTCCAGAGCAAGAGTCTGCTTTCAACAGCCATCTTCAAACTGTTTCTCATCTGCAGCTCCTGTGCTTTCTTCCAAGTGTCCCTCTTGGCTGTAGCTCCTCTTCAAACTGTCACTCTCAGCTGCACTGAGTTCCTTCTGTTTGTCAGCTCATTTATATGACTCCACTGATCAAGGCCCACCCTGAATGGGTGGGGCCACGCCTCCATGGAAATTATCTCATCAGAGTTATCACCTACAGTTGGGTGGGGCGCATTTCCATGCAAACACCCTAATCCAAATGTTCCAACTTAATCCCCGCTAATATGTCTGCCCCACAAGTCTGCATCAAAGAATATGGCTTTTTCTGGGGGACATAATACATTCCAACCAGCACACCAACCAAGAATTTTATATCTGGCAAACTGAGGGAGTTCATCACCACTAGACTTTCCCTACAAGCTAAAAGGAGTTCTTCAGACTAAAAGGAGAGGACAATTAACAGTGGATCAAAGCGGCATGATGAAATAAAGATCTTCAATAAAGGTAGCCCTGTGGGTAATTCTAATTGCTTATACTGTATTTTTTTGGTATGCAATTCCACTTTTTACTTCTTACAGGTTCTAAAATGCAAATGCATAAAAAATTAGGATAAATCTTTGGTGTCAGGCATACAAGGTATAAAGATATAATTTGTGACAAATATAACAAAAAGGTAGGGGAAAAGAAGAGTACAGAAAAAGCATGTATGTGTGTTATTGAAATTAACCTGGTGTTTCTGTTTGCTAAAGCTGCCAAACTGTAATATACAAGAAACAAATTGGCTTTTTCAAGGGGGATTTATTAGGTTACAAACTAACCTAATAAAGCCAAGAAAATGTCCAAATTAAGGCATCAAGAGGTAGATAACTTCTCTGAGGAAAGATGGCATCCGGGGTTCCTCTGTCACATGAGAAGGTACATGGCTCATTCTGCTGAACCTTCTCTTCCAGGTTTAGGTTCTGGTTTCAGTGGCTTTCTCCAAAAATGTCACTGGGCTTCTGTCTCAGCTCCTATGGGTCCTTGCTTGTTTCTCCCATGGCATTTCTATCTCTCTTAAAGGACTCCAATAAAGGATTAAGACCTACCTTGAATTGTTTCCATGGAAATAACCTAATCAAACGGTCCCACCCACAATAGGTCTGCCCCCACAAGATTAGATTAAAAGAACATAGTCTTCTCTGGGGTTCATAATAGATTCAAACCAGCTCAACTGGTATCAAATCAAATGTGACTGTTACAGATTTAGGATGTTAAATTTTAGCCCCATGATAACCACAAAGGAAATATATGAAATATATATATATAGCAAAAAATGAGAAGGAACTCAAAATGGTATGCTACAACAAACCAAATATGAAAGTAAGAATTAATGGAAGAATTGAAGGACAAATAAGGTATAAGACATACAAAGACCAAATAGCAAAATAGCAAAAGAAAGTCCTGCATTATCAGAAGTTACTTTAAATGTATACGAATTAAACTTCTCAGTCAAAATGTGAGCTTGGCAGAATGCACAAGAAAGCATGACCCAAATATATGCTATTTACAAGGGAAGCACCTTAAATTTAAAGAGACAGGTAGGTTGAAAGTGGATGGTCAGAAAAATATATACCAAGCAAATAATAACTAAGAGAGAGTCAGAGTAGCTATACTAATATCAGATAAAATAGACTTTAAGTGAAAACTGTTACTGAGGACAAAGAAGGTCACTATATACTGATAAAGGGTTCAATTCAACAACAAGACAAAATAATTATAAATGTATGTGTACCTGATAGTAGAGCCCCAAAACACCTGAAGAAAAATTTGACAGTTTTGAAAGAGAAATAGGTGGTTGTACTTTAACAGGAGACTTCAATACACCATTTTCAATAATGGATAGAGCCTCTAGACAGAAAACTAATAAAGAAATAGATTTGAATGATAGTATAAACCGATTAGACCTAACAGAAATATATGGAACACATCACCCAAAAGCAACTGAATATGCATTCCTCTCTGGTGCATATGGACATTCTCCAGGATCGACCATATGTTAGGTCACAAAACAAGTCTCAATAAATTAAAAAATATTGAAATTGTACAATGTACATAGTCTCTGTCCACAATGGAATGAAGCTTAAAATCAATAACAGTGCACTCCATTTCACTCCAAAGCTCATATTCTTAGCCAGTTGACACTACAGTGTTTTAATATCAGAGAGTCTTGCTGGAATTAGGACTAGATTTTTGTCACTCACAGATGGTAAAACAATGAACTTATAAAACTTAGAGCCTGGCCCAGAAGTAACTGCACTTTCAAAGTAGGACACTGCAATTACAGTCTCGCTCTACCCAAGACTTGAATGAGTGCCTGCAGAACAACCTCTCTTGACCTTAAGCATTCTCACTTAGTAAAATGGGGACAAAGATCTCTACCAACTCTGTGAGGTTGTTGAGAGACTAAATGCAGACCTATGGTAATCTAAAAAGAACAATATACATGAAAAACATTTGTGTCCTGTCCGCTTTTTCATGCACATTTATATAGCACCCCTTTAGTGCCAATCATTGTGCCAGCGGTCAATGTGTTCTTTTCCTTGAAGGCACTTAGTCTAAAAGGGAAGATAAGTATTAAAAGATAAATACAAATAGAATGAGATAAAAACTGAAATCATAACCCTTACCAAATGGTAAGAGAGGAAGATTCAGCTAATAGTTTATGTAATTATTGTCAGATTATATACTAGGCACTTCACATATATATTTTCATTTTATTTGCAAAACAATTCTTAGAGCTTGTTATCCCAATTTGCATATGAGAATAAGAACAAAATAAGTTAAATAAACTTGTTGAATATCACAGAGCTAGTAAGTGACAGATGAAAATCAAAATCCCAGTATCATTTTTTCTATGCTGCACCCCAAAAGAGAAAGACTAATTTTTCCTTAGGACTTTGGAAAATCTTCACATCAACCATCTTTCCTGGTTTTAAGGATCATCTAGAAAGAAGTAAGTAAAAATGCAATATAATGAGGACTTCTATGGTTTCTTTCTTTCTCTAGACTAGTTCTGCATGTAATTTAGCATCAAAACATATTGATTTAATAATATTCATATCCCATATTAATAACTTGTTCTTTTGTCTTTTTTTAATAGAACATATTATACAACCTCTAGTTGGGTTATTTAAAACCAAGGATCAGTCTTGATGTGTAATTACCCTTCATGCCTGAAAACTATGGTTTCAGTTTCTAACTTTCCTTTTTAAATTATGTGAGATCATTTTAAGATAATAGTATCAGTAAGAAACTACTGTAAATTGATTCTCTACTCAACAACTTACCTTGCATTTCACGTTATTTTATACTAGTAGCTGGCAGTTTCCTAGTTGTGCTTTATTTTATATTCCTCAGCTGCAATTGCAATCTAAAATGCTAAATGGCTTTAGATTGCACCTGGTGTGCATCTCTATTCTCCATAATTTAAAGCAATGAAAACCCTCAGCCTGGCTCTTTTTCACCTTCGTCTGTGGCCCAGCTTAGTTTGTGTAAGAACAGAACCGAGAATTGGTTTCTTCTATTCCTATTCCTTTCACCTGTCAACAGTTCTCTCAGCATGAATGAAAGGGTACTCAGAGGCCCCTGCTACCTTAGTAACTGTCCTTTCCATTCTGAAGACCCAGGAGCAATGTAAATGCTTTGTTTGGATGATGTGCTTTGCAGACCCTGAAACACCACAAGCTATCCCAATGCAGCAGAATGTAAAACTTTTCCCTTAATCCTAAATGTGTGCTGGATCCAGAACAAGGATGGCAGGACTTGGTTGAAGGAACATGGGAAATCCAAACCATAGAATCTGTCTCAGAAGCAACTGAAAGTTTGGTATAAAGAAAATAGATAATACTGTTTCATTAATTGTCTGACTGACTTAAGGAAAGTCCCTTGATTTTGCTTAGTCTTATCATTTCCCTTTGAGAACAACCTCATGACATTTCCTACCAATGTCATGAGGTTGTTCTGAGAATAAAAGGTGAAACTTTCAAAATGTAATAAGTGCTATGCAAACTAATGATATGAACAGCATCAGATAAATATTCAGTCATTCAGCAAATTCTTACAAAGTTCCCAGTCAAGCACTATTAGGAATTGGAACAATCCATATTCCCAAAAGACTCCTAGTCCAGAAGGGAAATGCGATAAAGTGGTATGGTGCCAAGTGCTATGAGCACACAGGGAAAGAAGAGCAAATAGCCATAGGGATTGACAGAGGATAGCCCATAGAAAACTAACACTTAATCTGGCTGGGCATTTTCACACCCATTATTGCATTTAATAGCATTTAACTAAAAGGTGGCATAGTGTTCCACTGAATTGTGTGTAATTCTGGAGTCAGATTGCCAGGACTTGAATCCTGCCCCTGCCACTTGCTATGTGAGCTTGGACAAGCTCTACAATCTTTCTTTACTTTAATTTTTCCATATATAAAATGGGAACTATAATAGTACCTAGTCTCACAGGGTTATGTGAGGGTTAAATGAGCATTTATACAAAATGCTTAGAATGGTGCCTGACACATAGTATATGCTGGATACTATTAGATGCTTATTACTATTCAAAAAGCTGCATAAAAGTATTTAGAGAAATGGCAGACCTTGGATTCAAATATAGATTTTCTTTCTGTGGAAAAATAATTTACTTTCTGAACCTGGGGAAAACTTTACACTGAGGATTGAAGATCAAAAAAGCTACTGTCTTTAAAATATCTATATGTTACTGAAATTTTGCTATTAAATTTTATCTTCCATGTTATTTATTTTTACATTATATCATTATATCTTGCATATTATTATTTTAAATTGTTTCTCTCTTTCACTAAGCATTAATCATTACTAAACTGGTAAGTTCTATTTTATTTTCCGGTATTAATTTGGCCTGTGGTTATTTTATCATTATTTGTCTAGAGAGACTAAAGCAGATAAACCCACAAAACTTAGTCTAGGAAGCATTTAACAAGTAAGGGCATTGGGTTCTGAGGAGAGTGACATTTTCTAAAGCACGTGTTCAAATAAATAAAGCACTTTAAGGTGAGAATTCAATGCAGTTGTTAGTTTGTGATCCAGAGTTTTAGTTATAACTTCTTCTAGTGTTTAATTATATCTAAAAATACAAATGCAAGGGTGGTTTAACATAAGAAAATCAATCACTGTAATATGCCACATTAATAGAATGAAGGAAAAAAGCGCATGACCATTTCAATTGATGCAGAAAAACAATTTGACAAAATCAAGCACACTTTCTTTCTTGATAAACACACCCAGAAAGCTAAGAGTATAGGGGAATTTCCTCAAAATGATAAAGGGCACATATGAAAAATCCCATAGTTAACATCATACTCAATGGTGAAAGACTGAAATCTCTCCCTATAAGATTAGGAATAAGACAAGCAAGTAGCTTTCACCACTGCTATTCAAAATTGTACTAGAAGTGCCAGCCAGAGCAAATAAGCAAGAGTAATAAATAAAGTTATCTGAATTGGAAAGAAAAAAGTAAAATTTTCCCTATGTGCAGATTATGTACTTCTATGTAGAGAAAATCCTGAAGAATTCACAAGACAGCAATTAGAGCTAATAAATTAATTCAGCAGTGGCGAGATGCAAAATCAATACATGAAAATAAGTGGTGTTTCTATACACAGCAATGAGCCATCTGAAAAGGAAATCAAGAAAATAATTCTTTGTATAATAGCAACTAAAAGAAAATATCTAGGAATATATTTAACCAACGATTTGAACACGGAAAACTACAAAATGTGAGTGAAAGAAATTAAGGAAGACTTAAATAACTGGAAAGATATTCCATGCTCATGGATTGGAAGATTTACTATCATGAAGATCTCAATACTATGCTAAGTGATTTACAGATTCAATGCAATACCAATGGCATTCTTTGCAGAAATAGAAAAGCTAATCATCAAGTTCATGTGAAAGGGTAAGGGATCATGAATATCTAAAACCATCTTGAAAAAAAGAACAAAGTTGGAGGACTCACATTTCCCAATTTGAAAACTTATTGCAAAAATATGAGTAATTTCACTCTCATCAACAGTCCTATGGATCTGTCTCTTGCTGCATCAGTATGTAGACAGAACAGATGTGGAACTATATTCCCTCTTCAGCCTCCAGCTTCATCTCCAGTTGCATTTTCCTGGACCATCTTCTCGGCCATACCCTGCTTCTGAGACTGGTTAACAATGATTTCTGAGGCTAGCTCCTCATGGTCAACCAACCATGAGCTCCTAGATCTATCAGAATTATTCCGCCAAAGTGGAGGTTTCCATGAAGCCCCTAATCAGCTTGCATCTTGGGCCTCCTACACCTATTTCTCTCTGGGCTTCGATTGTGATTGTAAGGATGTGGTCCTGGAGGGCATGGATCACTTTTTTTTTTTTTTTTTTTTCCCCTGCCCTCCCTGGATCACTTTTTCCACAAGTTGGTGAAGGTGAAGCACAAAGGTGCCCAGGGTCCCTTGAGAATGCAAAACCAGCACAGTGGCCACATCTTCTTCCAGGATGTGCAGAAGCCATCCCAAAATGAGTGAGGTAAAACCCTGGGTGCCATGAACCCACCACAGCACAGGAGAAGAACCTGAATGAAGCCCTTTTGGATCTGTATGCCCCAGGTTCTGCTAACATAGACCTTCATATCAGGGATTTCCAGGAAAGTCATTTCCTAGATGAGAAGGTAAAGCTCATCAAGAAGATAGGTGAGCATCCCACCAACTTTCACAGGCTGGATGGCCCACAGGCCAGGCTGAGGTTGGGTGAGTATCACTCGGAAAGGCGCACGCTCAAGCCAAGAGGCCTTTGGGGGGCCCCACTGCATTCTCCCAGCATCCAGACTTTTGCCTGAGCCCCTCTCTCCAACCAAGAGGCATCTTTTTAACCAACTACTTTGCAGCCCACTATTAAGCTATGAACCGAGTGTAAACAATAAGGCTTTTTGCAGCAAAAAAAAAAAAAAAAAAAATGTAGTAATCAAAACAGTATGGTACTGGTACAAGGACAGACATAGGCCAATGAAATAGAATTGAGAGTTCAGAAACAAACCCACATATCTCTGGCCAACTGACTTTTGACAAGGGTGTCAATTCCACCCAAGCGGGAAAAGGTAGTCTCTTCAACAAATGGTGCTGGAAAAACTGTATATCCACATACAAAGAACGAAGTGGACCCTTATCTCACTCCATATACAAAAATTAACTCAAAATGGATCAAGGACCTAAACATAAGAGTTAAAGCATTTTATAAAACTCCTAGAAGAAAACATTGGGAAATATCTTCAGGACCTTGCATTAAACAATAGATTCTGAGACTTTACACCAAAATCATGAGCAACAGAAGAAAAAATAGTTACATTGAATTTCCTCAAAATTAAAAACTCTTTTGCATCAAAGGACATTACCAAGAAAGTAAAAAGAAAACCAACAGAATAGGAGAAATTATTTGGAAAGCTTACATCTTCTAAGGATTTAATAGGCAGAATATATAAAGAACTCTTACGATTCAACCACAAAAAGACAGGCCAATTTAAAAATGGGCAAAGGACTTGACATTTCTCCAAAGAAGATATACAAATGACCATGCAAATGCATAAGCACACGAAAAGAGGCTCAACATCATAAGCCATTTGGGAAATGCAAACCAAAACTACAGTGTGATACCAATTCACACTCATGAGGATGGCTATTAAAAAAAAAACAAAAAAAAAAACAAAAAAAGAAAAAACAGAAAATAACAAGTGTTGGTGAGGATGCAAAGAAATAAGAGCCCTGGTACCTTGTTGGTGGGGATGTAAAACGGTGTGGCTGTGGAGGAAAACAGTTTGGTGGTTCCTTAAAAAGTTAAACATAGATATACCATATGACTCATCAATCCCACTTCTAGGTATATACCCAAAAGAATTCAAAGCAGGGACTCAAACAGATATTTGCACACTGACGTTAATAGCAGCATTATTCATAGTAGCCAAAAGGTGGAAGCAATCCAAGTGTCCATCAATAGAAGAATGCATAAACAAAATGTGGTATACCTATATGAAATAGAATATTATTCAGCTGTAGAGAAGGATGAAGCTCTGATACAATGAAGTACATGATAAATGAATCTTGAAGACGTCATGTCTAGTGAAATAAGTCAAATTAATAGAGACAGAAAGTAGAGTCCATGTTACCGGGGCAAGGAGCAGAGGGAAACTTAGGGAGTTAATGTATGATGGGGGCAGGGTTTCTGTGTGTGGTGACAGAAGAGTCTTGGTAACGGATAGTGGTGAGGGAAGCACAACATCGTGAGTGTGATTCACCACTGAATTGTATGCTTGGGGGTGGTTGAGATGGAAAAGTTTGTTATATATATATATATATGTTCACAATTTTAAAAAGGAGAGAGACTAGGGAGACAATGACAATTAAATGTAATATATGTTCCTGGACTGGATCTAATAACAGGAGAAAATTCCTAAAAGGACATCATTGAGACAATTTTAAAAATTGGAATATAAACAGTAGACTTTATATCAGTGTTAAATTTCTTAAACTTGATAACGATACATGGTTACGTAAGTGAATATCCTCGTTCTTAGGAAATATATGTGGAGACATTAAGTGTTCTAGGAGTATGATGTATACAGGCTATTTTCAAATGCTTAGAAAATAGAATTGTATAACAAATGTGGCAAAGTGTTAAAATTTGGTAAATCTGAGTATCTGGGTAGGGGGTATATTGGAGTTCTTGTATTAGTTGTGTATTATTTTTGCAACTGTCCTGTAAGTTTGAAATTATTTCAGTATAAAAAGTTTAAAAATAAAAATATGGTGGTTATTAGGGGAATAATTTAGGGTAAAAGCTGTCATCCCTTTTTCAGAGTAATCATATTTTAAGAATATACCTGACAGAGTATCTACCCTGGAGACACTGACTCAGTGACTGCGTTTTTAAAAATTCATAATAAAAGATCACTTCCAATAAGAAGATAAAACATCACACCTTACAATGATTGCTTTAATTTCTAAAAGTGAAAATGCAAACATAGTAGTATCAGTAAAAAACCACAATGAAGTTAAAGTATCTGTAGATCTTATGCTTATTATTGCTTAATATGTGTTAGTAGTGGGCACTGAGCTAAATATTCTGAACACAGCCCCCTCCCCGCAAAAAGTCCTAAATTCTAATAGTAAATATGTTCAAGATGTACCTGCTATAGAACTCCTATATCTTTACCCTTCCCTAGTGGGGTTATCGTAGACAGATGACTCTGCATTGGAAATAGCAGAAAGACTATTCAGAGTTCTAATAATGATGCACTTACCTACCTGAATTTGATTCATGCGCTTCGATGAGTTTTTGAAAGTGCCAACTCCAAAATACCAGCTTGTGTCTTCTACATATACTTGATAATAAAGAAAATATCACAAAGAAACCTTAAATTATCATATAGTAAAAAAATCATCAAATATATTTTGTTCACTCATACACTGAATAAATATTCATTAAACATATAAGAAATGCTAAGCTTAGACTCTTCCTTCAAGATGCTTACGGTTTGGACAGAGAGGCAAGCATAAGACATTGTTATGCAGTGTGATCAGAAAGAGGGTACAGATGTGTGATGAGTTCTTGGGGACCCAGAGGGAAGGGGAGAAACCAGTGAGTAGTAAAAGCAGGAGGTAGAGAGTTCAAACTTCTAAAGTGCCTCCTATTGTGTTGAACCCTGAAAAATTGTCATTTTCCTAGTTCAAGAATAGTTGACTATCAGCAATTTTATGTTATTCACCCTGTCATTGTATGTAATACATGATAAATTCTGTGCTAACACTTATACTCTTCGTCATATATTAGACCACAGAACTCGTAAGTGTCAGGACTGATTCAAATCCAGGTTTGCTTGACTTTAGAATTATTCTCTTCACGTAATATCACTCTGCCTTTATAAGGAAAGCCAAATGGGGAGGGCTAAAGAAATAAATTTTCTTAAAGTGCTAATGACTGAATGCGATATCATATATGAAAGTGCTATTTAGGAGTAAAGTTTTATTAGTAAATAAGATCTTAATTAGAATGCATAAATGGAGCTACAAGACTTCTTTCGCTTTCTCTATTTCCACCCTAGAATTTTTTCTTCATTATTAGAAGAGGCATCCCTGATTCTCAGGATTTCACTGTCTAGAGGGGAGATGCCCACTTAAAGGAATAACTGCAGTTCAGTATGATGAACATTATAGTGAAGTGCATGGTGAGTGTTGAGGGAACTTAAAATGAACAACTAATTTGGCTTTAACCTCTTATGTAATTTTTCACATTTTATTATCTCTCTGACAACTACCTTCAAAAGATACATTTCAGGTGAAAGTAGTAGGCAAGCAGAGGAAATATTCAAAGCATTTATCAGCTATCTGACATAAGCATTAACAAGTTAGAATGAACTCCATCTTGAAAACCAGTGTAGATGTTAGAATGATGTTTCTAGATCCTGAGGAGGGGGCAGTGGGGGGACTCCCACGGGAACTTCACAAGTTGCATCTGTACTCATGCATGTCTGACTATAAACAGTCACCCTGTAATAACTATGAGCTTGTATTGAAGTACAATGTGGTTCAATGACAAGGAATAAATTCCCATGGTCTTTTCTATCTTTCAGATTTACTCACAATGACAGCCTTCACTAGGTGCAATTTTTACTTTGTTTTGTTGTGTAACTTTTTATTTTGAAATAATTGTAGATTCAAAGGAAGTTGCAAAGATAATGCAGAGAGGTCCCATGTACCCTTCACACAAGCCCCCACAATGGCTACATCTTACATTAATATAGTACAGTATGAAATCCAGGAAATTGACATTGGTGTAGTGTGTGCTGTTCTATCATCTTATCAAATCATTCAAAACAAGAGGCAATTGGAGTAAAGTGATAGCTTCCCCATTGATCAAGGTTCTCCAGAGAGACAAAACCAGTAGGATGTATAGTAGATGTATATAGAGAGATACACAGCTATGTGTATCGGGAGAGTGTTAGTTCACAGATTTGGCTTCTGCAATTGTGTCTGGCACATCTGAACTCTGTAGGGCAGACCAGCAAACTCGGGCAAGAGCTGAAGTTGCAATTTTGAGGCAGAATTTCTTCTTCCTTAGGGAAACCGCAAATTTGCTCTTAAGACCTTTCAACTGATTGATGAGGCCCACCCGAATGATCAAAGATCTCCTTTGCTAAAGTCAAATGATTATAGACGTCAATCACATCTACAAATAGCTTAACAAAACAGCACCTAGATTGGCATAATGTTTTTGAGATATATCCACGTAGTTGTGTGTATGAATATTTTTTCTTTTTCTTTTTCTTTATTCTCTCTCTCTCTCCCTCTCTTGTCTTTTTTTCTTGTTGTTAGAATATGCTGCAATTTGTTTGTCGATTCATTCACTGATGGACATTTGGTTTGTTTTCAGTTTTTTACTATTTGAACAAAACTGCTATGAACTTTGGTGGTTAAATTTTGGGTAGATATATGTTTGCATTTCTTTTGTGTAAATTCCTAAAACTGCAAATGATTTGTCATTGGTAAGTGTGCCTTGACATGTTTGCCAAAAATCAATTGACCATATATGTGTGAATCTTTTTGTAGATTTTCCATTCTATTCCATTGATCTATATGTCTATTCTTATGCCAATAGCACATTGTCTTGTTTATTGTAGGTTTAAAGATAAATTTTTAAATGAAGTAATGTATGTCTTCCAATTTTATTCTTGTAAACATGTTTTGGCAATTTTAGGTCCTTTGCATTTCCAAGTAAATTGTAGAATCAACTTGCCAATTTCAATTAAAAAACACCCTTGCTGGGATTTTGTTTGAGATTGCATTGAATAAATAAATCAATTTAAGGAAAATTGACACCTGAAAATAATGAGTCTACCAATCTGTAAAAATGTTCTCCATTTATTTATATTTTCTTTATAGTCTGTCAACAATGTTTTTGGCTGTAGTGTAAAGGTCTTATGCATATTTTGCTAAATTCATCCCTAAATAGTTTCATGTTTTGGTTAATATTGTAAATGCTTTTTTAACTTCAATTTTTAAATGTTGACTACTAATATATAGAAATACATAGATTTTTGTGTATAGACTTTTTTATACTGACACAGTAAAAACCAATTATTAATTTTAGTCATTTTCTTGAGCTTTTGCAGGATTTCTATGTACAGGAATATTTTGTCTGTCAATAAAGAGTTTTACATCTTCCTTTCAAATCCGTATGCTCTTTATTTCTTTTCCTTGCTCTAATTTCCTGGCTAGGACCTGATATATAACGATGAATCCAAGTGATAAGAGTGTAAATTTCACCTCTTTCCCTATTTTGGGGTTGAAAGTATTCAGTTTTTCACAACTGTTTGATGTTTTGTGTAGTTCTTTAACAGAGGCACATTATCAACTTGAGAAGTTGCCTTGTATTCCTAGTTAACTGAGGGTTTTTATCATGAATGAGTGTTGAATTTTGCCTCATGTTTTTCTAAGCCTACTAAGGTTAAAAAATAACCATATATTATTTATATGGTGAATGACATTGCTTGACTTTTTTAATGTTGAACTAACCTTGCATTATTGGGATAAAAATCACTGGCTTATGGTGCATTATCCTTTGTATATATTGATGGATTCAAATTGCTTTTGTTTGTTAAAGAATTTCTTGCATTTGTATTTCTTATGGATATTGACCTGTAGTTGACTTGTGATATTTTTGTTAAGTTTGGGAACCAGGATTATTCTAACCTTGTAAAACAAGTAGGGAAATGTTTGCCTCTGTTTTCTGAAACTGTTTATGTTTTATTGGTCCTATTTCTTCCTTAAATGTTTAACAGAATTTACCAATTTATAAAACTAAGCCTAGAGTTTTCTTTGAGAAATGGTCTTTAATTACAAAATTAATTTATTTAATAAATAGAGAGCTATTTCTATTTTTCTTTTCTTGAATCAGTTTTGATAATCTAGGTATCTCAAGAAAATTTCCCATTTTTCTCTAAACTGTTGAATGTATTAGCTTAAAGTTATTTTTAATATTCCCTTATTGTATTATCCTTTGAATGCCTCTGGAGTCTATAGGGACATCCCCTTTATATTTCCTGATCTACGTAGTTTTTTATTCTTTCTATCTTGATTAGGGTAGCTGACATTTCATCAATTTTATTCATTTTTTAAGCACCAGCTATTGATTTCATTGATATTCTGTACTATTATTTTCCATTTTCTATTACACTGATCAGCACTCTTATCTTTATTTTTTATTTCCTTCAACTTAACTTGGGATTTAATTTGCTCCTCATTTTTTTAGCTTCATGAAGTAGTAGATTGTATTATTGATTATAGACCATTTTCTTACCTAATATAAGCTTTTAAGGTATGAATTTCCCTTAAGCACTGTTTTGACTATATAACACACACACATATATATATATATTTTTCATCAGTCAGTTTTAAATATATTCTAATTTCTTTCATGATTTCTTCTTTGACCCATGGGATATTTAGAAGTGTGTTATTTAATTTCCAAATAATTGGAGGATTTTCCAGATACCAGTTTTTACTTATTTTTATTAAATTCCATTGTGACTAGAGAATTTACTCTGTATGATTTCTATCCATTTAAAGTCATTGAAACTTGTTTATGTCCTAGCATTTAATCTCTCTTTCTTGGTGAATTTCCATGTATACTTGACAAAAATGCAGATTCTGCTGTTAGCTAGGATCTACTATAAACGTCAATTAAATCAACTTGGTTGATAGTTTTGTCAAAGTCTTCTATATTTTACTAATTTGCTGTCTGTATACTAAATCAATTATTCAGAAAAGGATGTCAGAATCTCCAACTATAATTGTTATTTGGTCTATTTCTTCACGTCTGTCATTTTTTACTTCATGTAATTTGAAATTCTATTTTTCATGTATGCACATTTACGATTGTTATGTGATCTTTATATATTCATCCTTTTATATTTATGAATTTATACCCCTTTTTCCCTGGTAATATTCTTTGTTCTGAAGTTTAGTTTGTATGATATTAACATATCCACTACAGCTTTTTTTCCTTTTTGTTTGCATGATATTCTTTTTCAATCCTTTAATTTTTAATCAATCTGTGTCTTTATATTTAAAGTGGGTTTCTTATAAATAGTGTATTAGTTAGGGTTCTCTAGGGAAGAGAACCAACAAGAGATATCTGCAAATATAAGATTTTATAAAAGTGTCTTATGCAACTGTGGGGATACACAAGTCCAAATTCCATAGGGCAGGCAGCAAACTGGCAACTCCAATGAAGGTGTTTGATGAACTCCTCAGGAGACGCTGGCTAGCGTCTTTCTCCCTTAAAAGTCTTCAACTGATTGGAGTAAATCCAGCTGATTGAATTCTCTCATTGTGGAAGACATACCCTTCATTGATGTCATCAGTCACAGATGCAGTCAATTGACTGATGATTTAATAAACCAGCCTTCTGGTTTATTAACTAGTCACAAATGTCCTTGCCATGATGGGTAGGCCAGATAGATAACCGGGCACCATCACCTGGCCAAGTTGACACATGAAACCATCACAAGCAGCATGTAATTTGGTCTTTTTATTCAATCTGGAAATTTCTGTATTTTTGTTGGAGTATTTATACCACTTACATTAAGTGTAAATATCAATATGCTTTTAAGTGTGCCATCTGTACTTTGTTCTTTTTCAATTCATTTTCTGCCTTCTGAATTCAGTACTTGTTATTGTTCTACTTTATCTCCACTATTGCTTATATAAGCTCTACCTCTTTATTTTATATTTCAATAGTTTCTCTAGAATTTCCAGTGTATATGTTTAAGTATGATGGTCTACTTTAAAAGAGTATTACAACACTTCAATTATAATGTAAGAAGTTTATAGCAATACATTTCTTCCAAGTTTTCCTCCAGTTTTTTGTTGTTGTTGCTATATCATGTACCAATTTTATAAACCCTACAGTATATTGCTGTTAGTTTTTCTTTTAACACTCAACTACCTTTTTAATTTAAATTGGATAAAATGTACGTTTACAGAAAAATCATGGATAAAATACAAAGTTCCCATATAACACCCTATTATTATTAATACTTTGCATTAGTGTGGTACATTTGTTATAATTCATGGAAAACATTTTTATAATTGTACCATTAACTATAGCCTATCATTTACATTAGGGTTCACTGTTTGTGCTGTACAGTCCTATGTGTATTTATTTTTATTCTAATAATGTATCTACAACCTAAAATTCCCCCCTTAACCACATTCAAATATGTAATTCAGTCCTGTAAATTATGTTCACAGTGTTGTGTTACCATCAGCACCAGCCACTGCCAAAACTTTATCATCAACCCAAAAAGAAACCCTGTACGAAGTAAACATTAACTCTCCATTCCCTATCTCCACTACGTCCCCTGATAATCTATATTCTAGATTATGACTGTATGAGTTTGCTTATTTTAGTTATTTCATATCAGTGAGGTCATATGACATTTGTCCTTTTGTCTGGTTTATTAACCTTGATGTCCTCAAGGTTCACCCATGTTGTTGCATATATCAGAACTTCATGCCTTTTCATGACTGAATCATATTCCATTATATGTATATACCACATTTTGTTTGTCCATTCATTGGTTGATGGACACTTGGGTTGCTCCCAACTTTTGGCAATTGTGAATAATGCCACTATTAACATTGGTGTGCAAGCTTCTGTTCAAGTCCCAGATTTCAAATCTTTGGGGTATGTACCTAGAAGTTGGAATGCTGGGTCATAATGGTAACTCTGTACTTAACTTCTGAGGGACTGCCAAACTGTCTTCCACAGGGGCTGCACCATTTTACATTCCCACCAACAAAGATGACTGTTCCTATTTCCCTGCACACTCTCCAAAACTTGTAATTTTCTGGTTTTTTAATAGCAGTCATTCTAGTGGATGTGAAATAGTATTTCACTGTAGTTTTGATTTGCATTTCCCTAATAGCTAGTAATGTTGAGTCTATTTTCATGTGCTCTTTGCCCATTTGTATATGTTCTTTGGAAAAGTATCTATTCTAGTCTTATGCCTATTTTTAAAATGGGGTTGTTTTTGTTTTTTTTTTTTTTGATTGTTGAGTTATAGGATTTTTGAAAATATATTCTGGATATTAAACCCTTATTGGATAAGTGCTTTCCAAATATTTTCTCCCTTTGAGTAGGTTATATTTTCACTGTCATGAAAAAGTTCTTTGCACAAAAGTTTTTAATTTTGATGAGGTCCATTTATTTCTTTTTGTTGTTTCTTTTTGTTTGTTCATTTATTTGCTAGTGCTTTGTAGATAAAGTCTAAGAAACCATTGCCTAACAAAAGGACGTGAAGATGCTTCCCTACATTTTCTTCTAAGAGCTTGATAGTTCTGGCTCTTATGTTTATGATCCATTTTGAATTGATTCTTGTATAAGGTATAAAGTAGGGACCCACCTTCATTCTTTTGCACATGGACATCCAGTTTTTCCAGCAATGTTTATTGAAGAGACTATTCTTTCCCAACTATGTGGACTTTGCCCCCTTGTCAAAAATCAGTTGACCATAAATGTGAGAGCTGATTTCTGAACTCTCGATTCAATTTCATTGGTTTGTATGTCTATCCTTTTGCTGGTATTATGCTATTTTGATTACTATGGCTCTATAACAAGTTTTAGGATCCAGAAATGTGAGACCTCCAATTGGTTCTTCTTTTTCAAGATGACTTTGGCTAGTCAAAGGCCCCTTACCCTTCCTTATAAATTTGATGATTGACTTCTTCATTTCTGCAAAGAAGGCTACTGGAATATTGATTGGGATTGCACTGAATCTGAATGACTTTGAGTAGAGCTGGCATTTTAATGATATTTAGTCTTCCAATTCATGAACACAGAATGCCTTTCCAATTATTTAAGCTCTTTAATTTCTTTTAGCAATGTTTTGTAGTTTTCTCTGTACCAGTGTTTTACATCCTGGATTAGATTTATTCCTAGATATTTCATTCTATTAGTTGCTATTACCAACAGAGTTTTTCCTTAATTTCTTCTTCAGATTTTATGTGTATGTATATAGAAACACTGTTAATTTTTGCTTGTTTATCTTTAATCCTGACAATTTGCTGAATTCATTTATTAGCTCTAGTAACTTTGTTGTGGACTTTTCAGGATTTTCTGTATTTAGGATCACATCATCTGCAAAAAGAAAGAGTTTTACTTCTTCCTTTCCAATTTGGATGCCTTTTATTTCTTTATTTTGTCTAATTACTCTAGCTAGAACTTCCATTGCAGTGTTGAATAACAGTGGTGACAGTAGGCACCTTTGTCTTGTACCTGATCTTAGGGAGAAAGCTGTGAGTCTTTCACCATGGAGTATGATGTTAGCTGTGAGTTTTTCATACATTCCTTTTATCATTTTGAGAAAGTTTCCTTTTATTCCTAGTTTTCTAAATGTTTTTATCAAAAAGCATACTGGATATTGTCAAATGCCTTTCTGCATAAATTGAGATGATCATGTGGTTTTCTTCATTCTGTTGATGTGGTATATTGCATTAATTGATTTTCTTATGTTGACCCTTCCTTGCATGCCTGGGATGAATCTCACTTGATCATGATGTTTAATTCTTTTAATGTTCTGGTGGAGTGGTTTTCTAGTATTTTGTTCATGATTTTTGCATCAATATTCATAAGGGATATTGGTCTGTAATTTTCTCTTGTAGTATCTTAATCTGGCTTTGCTATGAAGGTAATGTTGGCATTATACAATGAATTAGGGAGTGGTCCCTCTTATTCAATTTTTTTGGAAGACTTTGAGCAGGATAGGTGTTAATTCTTCCAGGATTGTTTGGTAAAACTCTCCCATGAAGCCATTTGGTCCTGGGCTTTTCTTTGTTGGGAGATTTATGATTACTGATCCAATCTCTTTACTAGTTTCTGGTTTGTTGAGATGTATTTTTCCTTGAGTTAGTGTAGGTAGTTTGTGTGTTTCTAAGAGTTTGTCCATTTCATCTAGGTTATCCAATTTGTTGGTGTACAATTGTTCGTAGTATCCTCTTATAGGTTTTTTTATTATTATTTCAGTTGTAATACTGAGTAATGTCCCCTTTTCAACCTTATTTTAGTTATTTGTGTCTTCTCTATTTTTTTCTTTGTTAGTCTAGCTTGAGGTTTGTCAGCTTCACTGATCTTTCAAAGAAACAGCTTTTGCTTCTGTTGATTCTCTCCTTTTAGTTTTTTCTATTTTCCATCTCATTTATCTCTGCCCTAATCTTTATTTCCTTCCCTCAGCAAGTTTTGGGTTGAGTTTGATCTTCTTTTTCTAGGTCATCCAGTTTTGAAGTAAGGTCTCTAATTTGAAAACTTTCTTCTTTTTTAATGTAAGCATGTGGAGCTCTAAATTTCCCTCTCAGCACTGACTTTGTTCCATTCCATAAGTTTTGGTATGTTATGTTTTCATTTTCATTTGCCTCAAGAAATTTTCTAATTTCCCTTGTGATTTCTTCTTTTTATGGCATTTTTTTCTTTATTAGAGAAGTCGTGTGTCTACCTAACAATCATACATAAATTACAGAATTCTATATGCCATCCTATTAGCATCTTGTTTTTGGTGTGGAACATTTCTTACAATTGATGATAGCACATTTTTATGATTGTACTATTAATTATAGTCCATGGTTTAATTTAGGGTTCGCTGTGTAGTGTAGTTTTGTGGATTTTTTAAAAATTTATTCTGGTGCCATATATACAATCTAACATTTCCCTTTTTAATCACATTCAGATATTATTCCAGTGCTGTGAATTCCATTCACAATGTTGTGTTACAATCACCACCATCCATTACCAAAACATTGATAGCATTCCAAATAGGATCCCTGTACAGTTTAACCCTTAATTTCCCATTCCCTACCCCTACTCCATCCCCTGGTAATCCATTTCTATGAGTTTGCTTATTCTCCTTGTTTCAAATCAGTGAGATCTTCTTTTTGTGTCTGACTTATTTCAATCAACATAATATCTTCAAGGTTCACCCATGTTGTTGTATGTATCAAGACTTCATTTCTTTTTACAGTTGAATAATATTCCATGGTATGTATATACCACATTTTGTTTATGCATTCAACAGATGATAGACACTCTGGTTGCTTCCTTTTTTTTTTTGGCAATTGTGAATAATGTCACTGTAAATATCAGTCTGAAAATATCTGAGTCTCTGCCTTCAATTATTTGGGGTATATGCCTACTAATGGGATTTGTAGGTCACCTGGTAGTTCTATACTTAGCTTTCTGAGGAACCACCAAACTGTAGCTTTCTAAGGAACTGCCAAACTGTCTTCCATAGCAGCAGCACTAGCACCATTTTATATCACTACCAGCAATGAATGAATGTCCCTATTTCTGTATGTCCTCTCCCACACTTATTTTCCATTTTATTAATAGCAGCCACTCTAATGGGTATGAAATATTATCTCATTGTGGGTTTGATTTACATTTCCCTGATTGCTAATGAAGCTGAGCATCTTACATGTGTTTTCTGCCCATGTGCATATTATCTTCGAAGGGATGTCTATTCAAGTCTGGCCAATTAATTTTTTAATTGCTCATCTTTTTGTTGTTAAGTTGAAGGACTTCTTTATATATTCTGGATATTAAAGCTTTATTGGATGTGTGGTTTCCAAATATTTTCTCCTATTGTGTAAGTTGTTATTTTACTTTCATGATAAAGTCTTTTGAGGCTCAGCTGTTTTTTAATTTTGATGAAGTTTTGTTTATTGATTTTTTTCATTTTTGCTTGTGCAATGGGTGTAAGTCTAAGAACCCTTTGCCTAACACAAGGTCCTGATGATGATTCCCTATCTTTTCTTCTAGGAGTTGAATAGTTCTGGTTCTTATGTTTAGGTCTTTGATCAATTTTGAGTTGATTTTTGCATAAGGTAGGGGTCCCCTTTTTTTTTTTCCAAAGGAAATCCAGTTTTCCCTGTGCCATTTGCCAAAGAGACTACTATTTCCCAACTAAGTGGTCCTTACCCCTTTGTCAAAAATCAAAATCAGTTGACCATAAAAGTGAAGGATAATTTCTGAGCTCTCAATTCAATTCCATTGGTCTATATGCCTGTCCTTTTGCCAAGACCATGCTGTTTTTATTATTGTCACTTTGAAATAAGTTTTAAGATTGGAGTGAGTGAGTCCTCCAAATTGGCATTAGCTTTTCAGGGCACCTTAACTTCCCATATAAATTTGATAATTGGCTTTTCTACTGCTGAAAATAAGGTTTTGGAATTTTGATTGGGATTGCATTGAACCTATTAATTGCTTTGGGTAGGATTGACATCTTAATATTTAGTCTCCCAATTCATGAACATGGAATGCCTTTCCATTTATTTAGGCCTTCTTTGATTTCTTTTAGAAATGTTTTGTAGTTTTCTATGTATGAGTACTTAACATCCTTGGTTAGATTTATTCCTAGATATTTGATTTTTTTAGTTGCTATGGTGAATGAACTTTTTCAAAAAAATGTTCTTCTTCCAATTGTTCATTGCTGCTGTATAAATACACTACTGACTTTTGAGTGTTGATCTTGTATGCCACCACTTTGCTGAATTCATTTATTAGCTCTGGGAGTTTTGTTGTGGATGTTCCAGGATCTTCTGTATATGGGATCATGTCATCTGCAATTAGGGGAAGTTTATTTCTTCCTTTCCAATTTGTATACCTTTTATTTCCTTACCTTGCCTAATTGTTCTAGCTAGAACTTCCAGTACGGTGTTGAATAACCAACGGTGATACTGGGCACTTTTGTACCTGATCTTAGAGGGAAAGCTATGAGTCTTTCACCATTGAGTATGATGTTAGCCATGGGTTTTTTTGTAGATGCCTTTTATCATTTTAATCCTAGTTTTCCAAATGTTTTTATTAAGAAGGGGTACTGGATATTGTCAAATGCCTTTCTGCATCAATTGAGAGGGACATGAAGTTATTTTTTTTCCTTAATGTTATTGTGGTGTATTATATTAATTGATTTTCTTGTGTTGAACCAACCTTGCCGACCAGGGATAAATCCCACTGAATCATGAAGTATAATTTTTTTAATGCTCTGGTGGATTCAGTTTTGGTATTTTGTTCATGATTTTTGTATCTATATTCATAAGAGAGTTTTCTTTTCCTTTGGTATCTCAATCTGGCTTTAGTATCAGGGAGGTGTTGGCCTCATAAAATGAATTAGGGAGTCTTCCCTCCTCTTCAAATTTTTGGAAGAGTTTGAGCAGATTGAATAAATTCTTCTTGTAACAGTTGGAAAAATTACCCTGTAAAGCCATCTAGTTCTGGGCTTTACTTTTTGTGGAGGTTTTTATTACTGATTCAACCTCTTTAGTAGTCATTGATTTGTTGAGATCTTCTGTTTCTTCTTGAGTCTGATTAGGTAGTTTGTGTGTTTCTAAAATTTGTCCATTTCATCTATGTTATCTCATTTATTGGCATAGAGTTGTTCATAGTATCCTCTTCTAGTCATTTTTATTTCAGTGGGGTCTGTAGCAATGCCCCTTTGCCATTTCTGAATTTTGCTATTTGTGTCCTTTTTCTTTTGTTTTCTTTTTCTGTTTAGCAATAGTTTTATTAACTTTATTGATCTTTTAAAAAACTTTTTGTTCTGTTGATTCTCTCTATTGAGTTTTTTGTTTGTTTTCTATTTCCTTTTATCTCTGCTCCACTCTCTATTTCCTTCTCCTGCTTGCTCTCCATTTAGTTTGCTCTTCTTTTTCGAGTTATTCCAGTTTTTAGGTTAGGTCTCTTACCTTTCTTCTTTTATAATAAAAGCATTTAGAGCCATAAATTTCCCTCTTAGCACTGTCTTGTCTGCAACCCATAAGTTTTGGCATGTTATATTTTCATTTCCATTCACCTCAAGATATTTCCTAATTTGAAGTGTGATTTCCTCTTTAACCCATTGGTTGTTTAAGAGTGTGTTGTTTACTATCCATGTGTTTGTGAATTTTCCATTTTTCCTCTGTAATTGATTTCTAGCTAAATTCTATTGTGGTCAGAGAATATACATTGAATGAGTTAAATATTTTTGAATTTATTGAGACTAGTTTTTGTGACCTCACGTATGGTCTATCATGAAAAATGATCCATGTGCACTCAAAAAGAATATGTATTCTGTTTCCATTGGGTGAAGTGTTCTATATATGTCTGTTAGGTCTAGTTGGTTTGGGGTATCATTTAGTCTTGCATTTCCATATTGATCTTCTGACTAGATGTTCTATCCATTATTTAAAGCAGTGTATTAAAGTATCCTACTATTGATGTAGTGCCATCAATTTCATCCTTCAAATATAATATATGTTTTCATCATATATTTTAGGGCTTTGCTATTAGGTGAAAGAAAAAATCTATATGTATATATATATTTGTTACATCTGCTTGCAGAATTGTCCCCTTTATCATTAAATAATGACTGTCTTTGTCCTTCATAACTGTTTTTGACTTATCTAACATTCTTCTAGCTACACAGGCTTTCTTTTGCCTGCTACTTGCTGGTATATTTTTTCCACCCTTCCACTTTCACTCTACTTGTATCCTTGAATGAAAGTTGAGTCTCTTGTATACTAATTAGAATGTCAAATGCCAAAGATAAAGAGAGAATTCTGGAAGCAGGAAGAGAAAAATAATTTGTCCCATATAAAGGATCCTAAATAAGACTAAGTACCAATTTCTCGTCAGAAACCCTGGAGGCCAAAAGGCAGTGGTATAACATATTTAAGGTACTGAAAGAGAAAAGCTGCTAGCCAAAAATTCTTTATTTGACAAAACTGCCCTTCAGAAATGAGGGAGAGTTTAAAATATTCATAGATAAACAGAAATTGAGATAGTTCTTGTGTTATAAGTTGTAAAAAAATATAATGTGTGGATCAAACTAACATGAACCATAAGCAGATAGCTGCCCTGCACATTAGCAGGTGCTGGTCTGTCTACAAGGGAGTGAGAACTGAAAATATATACAAGAAAGAAAGTCACTGAAGCCTAACAGAGTTTACCTGGGAGTTTTGATAATCGTTAATAAATCACCTGTATCTCTGCCAAGTAGTAGGTTCCCCCACTTCAGACATGCTGCTGAAACTAAGATAAGGAAGTCTTTGTGATCATCCTAAGGAATCAGCCTTTCCTTGAGACATGTGGCAAAGCACTTCTACTCCTGGACAAATTGCCATAAATACTGGCCTGGGTCCCAGGAAAAGTTGGAGGTCTCACCCAGGAGGGGACACTCTGTCTGGAACCATGTGCCAACCAGGACTCTGATTGGCCAAAGACTGGGACCTCCCCAACGAGTAGTATCAGGTGTGGGGGCTTTCCCTGGTTTGGTGAGTTTTTCTTTTCTTTTTCCTTTGTCTGCTGAACAGACCACTTTACTTTCAACCTATCACCTCATTGATGATAAATGCTTGTAGTCTTGTAATTCAATGAATTTTCTTCTGTAAAGTTATACTATATCAGTTTGTGTCTCTTTCTTCCTCCCATGATTTGCTTCACACAACAAAAGACCTGCCCTGCAAGAATTACTAAAGGTAGTTCTTCAGGTTGAAAGGAAAAGACGGGAGAGGGTGGCTTGGAGTACTGTGAACAAATGAAGATTGTAAGTAATACTAACTAAAGGGTAAAAGCAAAAACCAATAGTACTGTATCCTCAATAAACAAC
The DNA here is from genome assembly GCF_015220235.1 of Choloepus didactylus. Taxonomy (NCBI): domain Eukaryota; kingdom Metazoa; phylum Chordata; class Mammalia; order Pilosa; family Megalonychidae; genus Choloepus; species Choloepus didactylus. The sequence continues at coordinate 16,503,718 of NC_051311.1, forward strand.
TCTAATCATTAATTCCTATAAGAGTCAGAAAACAATTGAACAAGGAAAAGGCATATTTCCTGATAATGGACATGCAAAATCTGAAGTGGTAAAATGGGACAAAAACAACATATGGAGGGGAAACAGGGATATGGGAGCAGAGAACATGTAGGCTATTGAAGTTAAATATTTTCAAACTAGGTCATACTTGTGCAATATAAACCCCAGGGTAACCACAAAGAAAGTGTTTTAGAAATAGACAGAAACAGAAATGAAAAAGGTATAATAAAATACATAACAAAATATAAACTATACAGAAAGGGAGAATGTAATAAAGGAAAAGAGAGATGAAAAAAAGTTATGACATATAAAAACCAAAGGACAAAATGACTGCAGTATATGTGGCCTATACAGTAATAACATTTAATGTTAATGGATTAATCTCCATGATCAAAAGATATAGGTTGACAGAATGGATAAAGAAGAATGATCCAAATATATGTTTACAAGAGACTCACCATGTACTCAAAGACAAAAATAGGTTTAAAGTGAAAGGATGAAAAAGATGTTCCATGCAAATAGTAATCAAAAAAGAGCTGGGGGAACTATACTAATAATCAGACAAAATAGACTTTAAGTGAAAAGTTGCAAAATACAAAGAAGAACACTATATATTAATTAAAGGGGCAATCCACTAAGAAGAAATAACAATCATAAATATTTGTGCAGCTAACCACAATGACCCAAAATACATTAAGCAAACACTGTTAAAATTGAAGGGAGAAATAGACACCTCTACAATAATAGTTGAGAATTCAATACACCATTCTCATCAGTAGATAGAACATCTAGACAGAAGATCAATGAGGAAATAGAGAACTTGAATAATGATAAATGAACTAGACCTAATAGACATATACAGAACATTGTACCCCAAAACAGCAGGATGTATATAATTCTCAAATGACAATGGATCATTCTTCAGGATAGACCACATATTGGGTCACAAAAACAAATCTAAATAATTTTTAAAAGGTTAAAATTATAAAAAGCATCTGCTTTAATCACAAATATATGGAATTTAACACATTCTTAATCAGTGGGGCAAAGAAGAAATTGCAAAGGAAATCTGTAAATAAATATGAGAGAAATAAAAATGAGAACACAACATATCAAAACTTATGGGATTTAATTAATACAGTGCAGAGAGAGAAATTTATAGCCCTAAACACATACATTAAAAAAGAAGAAAGGACTAAACTCAAAGTCACAAATGCACACCTGGAGGAACTAGTAAAATAACAGCAAACTAATCCAAAAGCAAGCAGAAGGAAAGAAATAGTGAAGATTAGTGTAGAAGTAAATGAAATTGAGAATAATAAAACAATAGAGAGAATTTTAAAAATCAAAAGTTGTTCTTTGAAAGATCAATAAAATTGACAAACCCTTAGCTAGAGTTTGACTGATGAAGAAAAAAGAAGGAAGACACAAATAAGTAAAATCAGCAATTGGACCCCACAGAAATAAAAAGGATCACAAGAGGATACAATGTACAACTGTGGGCCAACAAATTAGACAATGAACAAATTCACAGAAACACACAAACAACCCATACTAATGCTAGAAGAAATAGAAGATCTTAACAAACCAAACACAACTAAACAGATTGAATCAGTCATCAAAAACCTCCAAAGAAAAGCCCAAGACAAGATGGCTTCAAAGGTAAATTCTACCAAACATTCCAAGAAGAATTAATACCAATCCTGCACAAACTCTTCCAAAAAATTGCAGGAGTGAACACTAACTCATTCTATGAGGTCAATATCACTCTAATACTATAGTCAGATAAAGATACCACAAGAAAAGAAAATTATAGACACAGACATCCTCAACAAAATACTTGCAAATCAAATACAACAGCACAAATACAACAGAATAGTACACCACGATCCAGTATGTTTTATCTCAGGTATGCAAAGGTGGTTCAATGTAAGAAAATCAATTAATGTAATACACCACCTTAACAAAACAAGGGAAATAAATCACATGATCATCTCAAATGATGCAGAAAAAGCATTTAAGAAAATCCAGCATCCTTTCTTGATAAAAACAGTTAGAAAAATAAGAATAAAAAGAAACTTCATCACATGATAAAGGGCATATATGAAAAACCCACAGCTAACATTCTACTTAATAGTGAAAGGCTGAAAGCTTTCCCTCTGAGATCTGGAACAAGGCAAGGATTCCCACTATCATTACTGTTTTTCAACATTGTACTGGAAGTTCTAGCTAGAGCAGTTAGGCAATAAAAAGAAATAAAGTGCACCAAATTGGAAAGGAAGAAGTAAAACTTTTACTATTTGCAGACAACATGATCCTATATTTAGAAAGTACCAAAAAAAATCTGTGACATAGCTACTAGAGTTAATAAACAAATTCAACAAAGTGACAGAATAAAGATCAACATGTGAAAAACAGGTGTGTTTCTATACACTAGTAATGAGCAATCTAAGGAGGAAATCAAGAAAAAATCCATTTACAATCACAACTAAAATAATTGAATATTAGGAATAAATGCAACCAAGGATATAAGGGTCTTGTACACAGAAATCTACAAAACATTGTTAAAACAAACCAAAGAACTAAATAAATGGATGGACATTCCATGTTCATGGACTGGCAGACTATATGTCAATAAAATGTCAATTCTACCCCAAATTGTTTACAGATTAAACACAATCCCAATCAATATTCCAACAGCCTATTTTGCAGAAATGGAAAAGGAAATTATCAAATTTATTTAGAAGGGTAAGGGATCTCTAGTAGCAAAAAACATCTTGAAAAAGAACAAAGTTGGAGGACTCAAGCTTCCTGACTTTAAAGCATATTACAAAGCTCTAGTCATCAAAACAGCATGGTACTGGCACAATGATAAAAATATTGACCAATGGAATTGAATTGGTCAGTTCAGGAATAGACTTTCACATATATGGCCAATTGATTTTTGAAAAGGCTACCAAGTCTACTCAATTAGGAAAGAATAGTCTCTTCAACAAATAGTGTTGGGAGAACTGGATATCCATATGCAAAAGAATGAAAGAGGACCCCTAACTCACACATTTTAGAAAAATTAACTCAAAATTGATCATGACATAAATAAAATAACCAGGACTATAAAACTCCTAGAGGAAAATTGGGGGAAGCATTTTCAGGATCTTGTAAGGCAATGATTTCTTAGATTTCATATCCAAATAGGTAAGTGGGACCTCCTCAAAATTAAAAATAATTGTGCATCAAAAGAGTTTGTCACAAAAGTGCAAAGGGAAATGGAAAAAAATACTTGGAAACCACATATCCAGTAGACATTTAATATCCAGAATATTTAAAGAAATCCTACAATTCAGCAATAGAAAGACAACAGTCCAATTTTTCAAATGGGCCAAAGACTTGAATAGACATTTCTCCAAAGAAGATATAGAAATATCTACAGTGCACATGAAAAGATGCTCAATGTCACTAGCTATTATGGAGATGCATATCAAAACCACAATGATATATCATTTTGCACTAGAATGGCAACTATTAAAAGATAAAGAAAATTCCAAGTGTTGGAAAGGATGTGGAGAAATAGGAACAGTCATGCATTGCTGGTGGGAATGTAAAATTGTGCAGCTGCTGTGGAAAACAGTTTGGCAGTACCTCAGGAAACTAAGTATAGAATACTATATGACCCTGCAATACCACTACTAGTTATATACCCAGGAGAATTGAAAGCATGGACTCTAACAGATGTTTGCATACCTGTGTTCATAGCAGCATTATTCACAATACCAAAAGATGGAAGCAACCCAAGTATCCATCAACTGGTGAATGAATAAACAAAATGTGGTATATACATGCAATAGAATATTATTCAGCCATAAAATTAATCAAGTCCTGATACATGTGACAACATACATGAACTTTGAGAATATTATGATGAATGAAATAAGCCAGACACAAAGGGCAAATATTGTATGATCTCACTGATATGAACAACTTATAATAAGCAAACTCATAGATATAGTATCTAGAATATAGATTACCAGGGGATAAATTAGAGGTAGAGAATGGGGAGTTGACACTTAACTTGGGCAGAATTTCTATTTAGGTTGATTGTATACTTTTGGAAATGGATGGTGTACATTATTGGGAATGTAATTAACAGCACTGAATTATATATGTGAATGTGGTTAAAAGGGAAAATTTTAGGTCAGATATGTTACTAAAATAAAAATTAAAACATCAGGCTGTATAACACAGTAAACCATATTAGAGAAGATGGACTATAGTTAATAGTACAAATATAGCAATATTCTTTCATGAATTTTAACAAATGTACAACATTAATACAAGGTGTTAATAATAGGGTGCTGTGTGGGAAAAATATACCTAATGTAAACCGTGGACTATAGTTAATAGTACTATTTTAATATTCTTTCATCAATTGTAACAAAAGTACCATTTTAATGCAAAGTGTCAACAATAAGGGGGTATATGAGAACACTGTATTTTTTTACATGATTTTTCTGTAAACCTACTTCTCTAATTAAAAAATAAATTTAAAAATTGGACATATTTCACAGGCCTGTTTATTGGGTGTTTTAAATGAGGTAATCCATTTAAATTGCTTCACATGGTATATATACCATAGAATATGTCAATAAATGCTGGCTACTACTGTTAAAAATAAATAGTACAATTATAAAAAGTGCTATCATCAATTTTAGCAAATGTTCCACACCAATGCAAGGTGTTGGCGATGGAGTAGTGTATGGGAATACCATATTTATGCATGATTTTTCTGTAAACCCACAAATTCTCTAATTTTTTAAAAAAAGGCAAGTATCTTGCAGACAGCAAGTAGTTGGGTCGTGCTTTTACATCCATCCTGCCAATCTCTTCTTTTGACTGGAGCATTTAATCCATTTATATTTAAAGTTAACTACTGACACTGCAGAGCTTTCTTTTGCCATTTGGCTACTTTGTGTTTGTAAGTCATATATCTTTTTTGACCCTCAATTCTTCCACTAATGCCTACTTCCACATTTATTTGTGTAATTTTTCATTCTACCATTTTGAGTCCCTTCTCATTTCTTTCTGAATATATTTTTCATGTATTTTCTTTGTGGTTACCATGGGGATAAATTTAAGCATCCTAAATCTATAACAGCCAACTTAAGTTACATTCACATACACTGTTCCTATTTCCCTCCATTCTCCCCACCTTTTTTTGTACTTGCTATAAATTATATCTTTGTACATTATATGTCCAAAGCCATTAATTTTTATTACTTTTTATTCATTTATATTTAGTACCAGTCTTTATTGCAGTTTACCAGACACTTCCTTCCACTACCCCCAGGATGCTGCAAGTGTTTCTCTAGACTCTGGAGTTTCAAAGTGGTTGATTCATATGGTTCTTGCCAGTTCAATAGCTGTTTTGGTTGAGGGACTGATTCCTGGATTCCTATTCTGCCATCTTCCCACAATCCTCCTCCCATCTTCTCCTTCAATCCTCTTCCAATCTTCTCAATTACCTTTTAAAGAAATGTAAAAATTAAATTTTTTCTATTTCAAATGGAAAGAAAATTTCTGTATTTACCAGTTCCATCATTCTTCATCTATCTTACATATCCAATTTTCCATTTAGTATTATTTCCCTTTTGCTTAAAGAACTTCCTTTAACATCTTTTGCAGTGTGGGTCTTCTGGCAATTCTGTTAGAGATTTTCTTGAAAAGTTTTTATTTTGCCTTAAAATTTGAAGGATATTTTTACTGGATATAAAATTCTAAGAAGACAGGGTTTTGCTGTTTTGTTTTGCTTATGTTTTTTAGCACTTTGAAGATGTCATTCCATTATATTCTGTCTTACGCAATTTCAGAAGAGAAGTCTGACACAATTCTTAACAGTTCTTCCTAAAGAATGTTTTACCCCCTTGAAGCTTATGTTTTCTCATTATTTCTGGTTTTCAGCAATTTGATTGTTATATGCTTTCATATGTTTTCCTTTGTGTTTATATGGTGTAGATTTCCATTGAGCTTCTTGGCTCTGCAGTATTATACTTTTCATGAAATTTGGAAAAAGTTTAGCCATTAATTCTTCAAAGATCTCCATTTTTAACTGGGACTCTAATTATATGTATTTTAGGTCACTTGATATTGTCCTTTGGGTCACTGGCTATTTGTTGATATTTTATTCATTCTACTGCTCTGCCTTTAAGTTCATTGATTGTTTTTTCAATGATGTGTAATCAGATGTTAATCTCATACAGTGAGATTTTCATTTCAGATGAAGTAGTTTTCATCCTTTCTAAAAGTGTCATTTGATTCTCTTTCACCTCCTCTGTATCTCATCTCACTGTTCATGCTTTCCTTTAAATACCTGTACATAGTTATAATAGATATTTTGATATCCTTTTCTGCTAGTTCTATAATCTCTGTAATTTCCGGGTATGTTTCTGTTGACTGATTTTCTCCTGGTTATGGGTCATATCTTCTTGTTTCTTGACATGTCTAACAATTATTGATTGATGCTAGAAACTGAATATTTCCATTTTTTGTGCTTGAATTTCAAGTTCTTCCTTTAAAGAATTTCAGTCTTTGTATGTACAAGCAGTTACAATAATAACTGATCTGTCAGATCTGCTTGATCCTCTCAAGACCTGTTTTTTGCTTTGTTGTGGCAGGTCTAAAGTAGCCTTCACTCCAGGGATAGGTCAGCTTTACCTCGAAACTCCATTCCTTCTTATGTTTACACTGAATGCCCTGGATTCTCGCTGAGAACTCTTCACTCTGGCTTAAAGTCTCCCTGCCCTGTATGAGCTCTATGAATTGTACAGCTTACCATTCTTCCTGTCATTCCTTGCCAAGCTTTGTGGAGTATTGCTCTATGAACATGCAACCTTGTACTCAACAAAAGCTCAAAAGAACCCCTATGCAGATTTCTGCAGTTCTTTTTCTGCACAACTCCCTCCTTTCTGGCACTCCATCCTTTGACTTGCAGCTACCTCAACTCTCTCAAACTCTGATCTCCATCTTGTTTACTCAAAAA